>NW_005842786.1:251992-276207 GCF_000455745.1 Alligator sinensis | reverse complement strand
AAGCCCCAGGCCCCACTGGAGGCAGGAACCAGGGGCCAAGTTACCATATCTAAAGGAAATCCAGAGGCAGAGTCTCAAACAGATCGGATCAAGATGTAGGCTTCAGGTGCCAAGTTACCAGATCCCAGGAGGAATCCAGGTGCAGAGCCGGAGTCATGATTCAGGAAACAGGCACCAAATTATGAGATGCAATGAGAAATCCAAAAACCAGATTTCAGGAACAGATCCAAGCTGGAGCAAGGAACCAGGACTACCAGATAACAGAGGTTTTCCAGGGCAGCCTTCCAGCAGGAACGCCTAGCTGGCCTGGAGCTTCCTGCCACAGCTGGAGCTAAATGGGAAACTACTCTTCCAGCAGCCAATAAGGAGGCCCATACAGTGGCAAGCTGGAGTCATAAACTGGGTTAGGGCTGCCAGTCAAAGTCCCAGGCAGGTTTGGCCCATGAGGCAATTAGTCCACACGGGGTTGTTAGGGTCCTTAACAAGTTCAATTACAGATCTGTTTCAAGTCCTGAGAGAGTACATCTACACGTGCATTTGATCCGGGACTAATTTACTTACGAGTAACTACTCGTGAGTAAATGTTCCCAGGCAGGCATCTACACATGCATAGAAGTGGGAGCAGATTTGCTGCTCCTAGCAGCAAACTGCTTCCATTTCCTGCAGCCCTGCAATGGGCCCCTGCTGCCACCAGGGGGAGCCTGAGGCTCCATCTACAGCTGCCTGTGTCTGGAGACCATCTTAAAAAGCCAGCCCTGCTCCTTGCTCCCTGGCCAGAAGCAGCATGCACAGTGCATAGACAGCACATGGCAGCTGTCTGGTCACTGCCTCTGCACCCCCACACCATGGCTGCTCTAGCTCCTGCCCCTAGCAGCGATGCCCAGTGCCCCAGGATCCTGCTAGCCACCACACTGGCCCTGCTGGCCTGCCACACCAACCACTGGCTTACCCATGGCCGTCTGGGCCCTACCAGCTCCCCCACATGCAGCAATCGCCTGCCCAGCTGCACCACAATGCCCAAGGGCTGCTGCTGCCACACAGCTGCCACCTGGACCCCATCCTGGTAGCCAGACCCCATCAGGGATATCAATGATATGCTGCTGGATGCCACCATTGGCTCTGTCCACTCCCTCCTGGGCCTCCAGCCCTGCCACCTCTGGGCCAGCCAGGTCTGGTGGCTGTATGTCATCCAGCAGACCTGAGACGAAGCAGTGACTGGAGGCATTCTGGATGACCCGGACCACCTTCCTGGGCCTCTTAGAGTAGCTCTGCCCACATCTAGAATGGCAGGACACCACCATGCAGAAGCCCCTCACCGCAGACACCCAGCAGCCCTGCTGAAGCGGACCATGCCCGCCAGCTTCTGCTATGTGGGCCATCTCTTTGGTGTGGGCAAGGCCACTGCCAGGGAGGCCATCCTGAAGGTATGCAGAGCTCTCCAGGACGTGCTGGGGCACATGGTACTCTGGGTGCATGACCCTCTGGAGTTGGTGGTGGGGTTCCATGCCCTGGGATTCCCCTAGTGCATTGGGGCCCTGGATGGGACCCACATCCCTGTCACCTGCCTGCCCCACGGTAACCACGCCTACTACAGCTGGAGGGGCTTTCACTCCATTGTGCTCCAGGCCATCAACTTCCATGGTGCCTTCACCAATGTGAGTGCCAGCTGGGTGGGCAGTGCCCACAACACTCACATGTTTCAGAACTCCACCCTGCCAGCCCTAGGGGCGCTTCACATTGGGGGTGCCAGACCTCCAGCTGGGTGCCATGGTGGTTCCACCCCTCCTCATTGGGAACCTTGCCTACCTGCTCCTCCAGTGGCTCATGTGGCTCTATACCAGCCAGCTGGACCCCAGCCAGCTTTAGCTAGTACCTGGGCCAGACCTGTGCCCTGGGCTGGACTCCCTGGTGGAGTGTGCCTTTGGCCACCTCAACAGATGCACAATCACTATTCGCATCGAGTTCGCCAAGGTGAACATTCCCCAAGCTGTTGTTACAGCCTGCGTGCTGCACAACATCTGTGAGACCTGGGGGGAGCTTTTTCATGAGGCCCGGGTGGAGGAGGTGCAGCAGGCAGAGGATGCCTGACAGTGACAGCAGTGCCCACCCCACTACCCCCAACCGAGGCAGTGGAGGCTAGGGCACCAACTGCAAGAGGCACTGGCCAACCACTTCTTCCTGCACTCCCTGCTGTAGCCTGCTTGGACAGCTGTTCACAGACCCTCACCCACCTCCAGCACCACGCTCACTGCAGACAGGTCTTAGAACAACACTTTATTCCCCTCACAACACACAGAACCCCCACTCCCTCTCCAACAACAGAGGCCCTTCACCACCCACCCCTCCCAGCAACAATAAAGCACCCTCTTCCCCAGGCAAACTATTTACAATGTGGTGGATTGTGCAGGTACCCTGCAGGGGTGTGCAGCCGTGTGGTGGGGGCACCTAGGGGGTGAAGCCTGGGGACAGGTGGCTAGTACTCCAGCCTGTGGCCATTACCCTGTGGGTATGCACACCATGGCAAGCCAAGTGGGCGGGGGGCTTGCCCAGGGTAATGGAAGCCACTAGTCCCCTGGCATGGGTGACTCCCCCTGTGGCAGCCAGCATCCAGGGCCAGCAAAGCCAGCATGTGGTCCTGGGCCCAATGCAGGCAGCTCCTGCATAGCACCCACCTGGAGCCAGGGCAAGTGGTAGCCTGGGCCCAGGTGGAAGGGGCTGGGTGGTGAGGGATGCAAGGTGGTGGGTTGGGGCAGAGGCTTCTGGCCCATGGAGGTGGCATTGCACCTCCACCCAGGCCCAGGGGGCACCTGCTGCTGAGCAGCAGACAGCTTCCAGGTTGCAGGTGGGGTTAGGGTCAGGCAGCACCTGGCAGACGGTGTCTAGCCACCGGTGGTCAGCATCCATGGCCTGCGCTACCCTGCCCAGTACCGTGATCTGTTTCTGTTTCCACCCACTTATGCTCCAGGGCCAAGAGCTGCACCTTAATTCATGGTCCACCCAGTCACACACATACTCACGAGTGATGTTCTCTGCTTGCCATGCCTGCACATCTGCCAGATGGTACTCCACAGCTGTCACCAACCAATCCAGGGGGAGGGTCTGGTTCTGGGTCCTCCTGCTGCTGTGGTTCCAGACCCCACTCCCCCACTTCTCCTCCTGCAGGCCAGCCTGTCTCTTGTGTTGCCACCCAGCCCACCTTGCCTGGGCTCAGGGGGCACGGGGCTCCCGAAATGGGAAGCAGAGTTATTTGCACCCCTACCCTCTATGCAGGGGGCCTTTCCGAGGAGGCACCCTGTGACCAGCCCCCCAATTTTGTGGTCACTCTGTGCCTTGAGTGTGCCCCTGCTGCGCATGTCCCGGGCACAGCACAAGGAGCTGTTTGTGTGGACTAAGGAGTGCCCAACCCACTATGCCCTGCTGTTGCTGATGGCCATGGTGCCCTGCATGCACCTACGCACCTGGAACAGGACCCTGAATTTTGATGGTGTGGTGGGCAAGTCCAGGCTGCCCCACAACCTCTGCCACTGCATGGAGGCTACCTGTGGCTGCACTACACATCCTTGCCCTCCGCAGCTGAAAAGAACATCACCGCTGGCATCGATGCATACCTTGGTAGGTGAGATGCCCATGCCCACCTAGCTGTGGGGGCACATGCTGCTCAATAAAATTCTGCGCTGTCTCCCGCTTCCCTGCATGCATGCTGTGAGGGAAACCCAGGAGATCATGGCTGGGAAAGAGGCAGGGGCCTGGACCAGGGCCAGGGTTGGAGCAGGACGGGCCCTCCCCCTGGTATGGGGCTTACCATGCGGGCGGGGTTGGCATGCACTGTGGCTCTAGGTGATCCCGGCTGGCGTGAATGGAGCGTGGCTCCTGGTGGACTCCTCCATCAGATGGGCATGGCGTGCAGGTGCCCAGGCAGGGACCCCCCAACAGGGAGGAGCTGGTGCTAGTGGCAGGCAGCAGTGTCATGGCCATCCACACCTCATGGCTAGGGCTGAGGTCTTGAAGCTGTCATGGCAGGTGCTGGCCTGGGCTCCCTGAACTGCTGGCAGGGAGCTCGGCAGGATGGGTTGCAGGCAACCCGAGGGGCCCTCCCCTGGCATCACATCATCACAGGTGCCAGGCCAGAGCAGGAGCTCTGGCAGGCCACCCATGCAGCACTTGGTCCTGGGGTGCAAGAATCTGTCAGCTGCCGCATAAATGGCATGGACTTGCAGGCACTGCCCAACTGATGGTTGCGGTCAGAGATGGAAATCCACTGTGCCCACAAGGACTTGACCTTTATGCAGCACTGCTGTGCCAACCAGTTGTACCTGCGCTCCCCTCATCCAGCTCATAGACTTGCGCATCAGAGTTTTGCCCATGCAAACTACCACTGCAGCTCCACCTTGCCCCACCGTGCCATGAAGTTGCCAGTCTCCTCCTGCAATCAGAGGGGGCCCTGGGTGGTGGTATGTGACATGGGTGACAACAAGGCGATCGGGGTCCCACACCTGCTCTCCAGGTTTCCGCTTGACTGTCCCTGTACTGCCAGGCCTGGGCAGCTGCCTGCAGCACCCAAAACAGGGGCACAGCGCAGGACTAGGAGCCGTGCAGTGAGGTAGTGCCCCACAGCACCTGAAGGCTCTGGGCAGGCTTCTGGGGGTTGGCTGTGGGCAGCTGGAGCTGGCTCTGGTGGCCAGGAGTTGCCTGCAGCTGGGCCTGGGTGCTGGCAGTCCTGGCAGGAGCCTGCAGCACCAGGCGGTAGATCTGGGATGCAGGCAGGCTACCACAGGTAGCCTGTGGCCTGTGCACAGGGAGCAGAGGCCAGCAGTCACCTCAGGCTCCCTGCCGTTGTGCCCCAGGGCTCAAACTGCCTGCAGGCTTTTAAGGGCCTGAGGCTGGGGGCTGCCAGAGAGCCAGGCCAGCCCTGGGGCAGGAAAGGCTCCCAAACCCCGGACCCTGGGGCTGAGCTCAGGCTGGCCCCCTAGTGGCAGGATTTACTGGGAGCAAATTTGCTTCCGGCTGGTGTCTGCATGTGCATTACTGTGCAGTAATTACTTGAGAGTAAATGCACTACTTGCTTTTGCAGGTACCAAATTTACTCATGAATAGCGTAGTTTATTGCGTAGTAAACTGTGCTACTGAGCAGTAAAGTATCTTGTGTAGATGAGCACTGTATAGCCATCCTGCTCAGACTGGGATTCAGGTCCATGGTTCCCCCCTTGCTCTTTCCCCTCCCCAGAGCATCCTTAGAAGGACCTAACACTGCTCCTAATGTTCTACCCAGTCATTACTTGTTGCACAAGGAGAATACTGACCCCAGGGCAGCTGCACATCCCTCCCCACGATATGGGTACCCTGCAAAGGGTGCTTTAGAGTAGTACATAGCTAAGATCAGACTTGGAGCTAAATACAGCAGTGACATAAGCCTGAGGAGACAGAAGACACCTAGGTAAGTTCCACAAGCAGCCTGAAACATGAGTCAGTGCAGCGTACTCTGTGTCGGCATAATACTGTCAGGCCATTCATGCTTCTTACATGTTGGTGTAGTGTGCTGATATGAGGCTTGATTCTGCCCCAGCTGAAAAGAGTGGCTGTACTCCCGTTGACTTTGGCAAGACTGGGCCCTGAAAAAGAAAGTGCTCTGTAATATAGTAGGCACTCTAGGTAGGCTCACCTAGCTTTTGTTCTCTTCAACTCCAATTTCTTAGCACTGAGAAAAAGCAGCATAGTATCTGCTAAGTGTACCTCCCTTGAGCCTGCTTCTGCCCACTTATCTAGCCATGCACTGCTCTACTACCCTTCAAATGGACCAATTCAATTGAACTGCAATTATCTAGCTACTTCTATTGCATTTCTAGCTGGTTCATTGTAAACAACCATAGTGGCAAAAAGTATATTAATTAACAAGGATTTACACTGCGGCTCAAGCCTGAGACTCTGCTGCCAGCACAAAATGACCCTAAAACAAGCGTAACAGGGCATGCAAGAATGTTGGCCAGTCCTCTGATGGCAGAGAATGAGTGCCGTGGCTCATATGCCAAACCCCCCACCTATCCCCGGGGCCCGTGTTGAATTCCAAGAGCAGAGCCTCATCTGGCATCAGCTGGGATAGCTCCATTGAGATGAGCAGAATTAGGACAATTCACATCACATCCTTTATTCTCAGGGGCAGCCAGCAGAAGATGGCAAAGGAAGCTTAAAAACACATTTGCTTCTCTGCATTGAGGTACACGGCCCTCAGCTACCGTGTGTGTGTGTGTGTGTGTGTGTGTGTGTGTGTGTGTGTGAGATCCAATTCTCTCTCACATACTGTAATCCTCATAGAGAGAAATTGGATTTGGATTACGGTATTTAGATTACGGTAACATCTAGAGCCCACAACTAAGATCAGGGCCCCCTTGTGCTAGGTACTGAAAAAACACATTGCAGGAAAATCCTTTGACCTCACAGTTTATAGCTTAAACAGACACATCAAGCAAGAGGTGGGAGGGGAAATGGATTTATCCCAATTCACCCAGCAGGCCCATGGGACAGCAGAGAATCAAACCCAGAGACCTCCCGTCTCTCTGACCTGTACCCTATTCAAATGCTTCTGACATCTACATTTACTGCCAGAAAAATTACAAAGGAGGAAAATGCCCACATTTCACACCAGATTAACTGAAAGTCATTTGATGCCTAGACTTGTCAGAAAGGGTGAACTTAACAGTCAGTCTGTGCAGGAGTGGTAATGAAGTTAGTCCAATTTCGAGAGCAAGGCTGATGTGCCATAAAGTGCTAGTTAGGGAGACAGGACGAGTTCCACAGTGGTGCAAAGGTATAAAGCTAGTGAGTGTTGAAAAGACCCCTCAAGTGCTTTTGAAAAATAGCTTTTCTATCTCCTTGGAAAATGGCTTTGGTTGAAGCATTCTCTATATCAGCATAAAAATAATATTTGTTTAACCTGGATCTACTGGAAGGGGGAAGGCAAGCCATGCCCTTCCCCAGGCTGGCAGGCTGCCTTGCCAAGTCATGGCTGCTGCGCTGCACAATCATCTGTACTCATGCTGACAAGTGAAAATACTGAAGCTAAACACGATTTGAAAAGAATACCATACCATTTATTTTCATATGACATTTATTTTCCTCCTATAGAGCATTACAAAATGCTTTGAACAGATAATACCTTGAGAGCTAAAGGGAAGAGAACTCAGAGGTGAGATTTAAAAAGGAAATGACTCAGGTTTATTTGACAGGAGAATATTTTAGGAATAATTATAGTGTTCTCCCAAAATGTTAATAAACAGAAGCCTATGCAAAGGAAAATGCAAGACAAATGTTTCTTACTTGTTTTATGGAAGGTTTGGGCTCTGTCAAGCTAACAAACCAAGCAATTTTCTTTGTAACCCAATTATCACAAACTGGACAAGTCCTCAGAGAAGATAAGAGCCTGTCATTGCTATTGCTTAATGGAATGATTATGGGAAAATAACACGTTTTAATAGTGAAGAGCCTGGGTACTCTCCTCACTACTAGCCTATGACAAGGGGTTTTGCAAAATGATGGGCCATGCAGGGATTTTAATTTATGTGGATCTGCTGGATAAGATTCCTGTGACAGGGGAATATGAACTATGCTGTTAAAGTATACCCATGTGCTCCTTTTGGTGGCCAGTTCCCACAGAGTGTAAGAGGTCTGCTACAGCTACCAACCTCAGCATCAGTGACCTGATGAAGAATGTCTTGCATTCAAAAGCTCATTTAACTTTATTCCAACCGTGCCATTGGTCCAATACAAGATATCACCTTCCCCAAAAAATCCTTGCCTATTGCATAATTCCTGGATCATCATGCCTACAACATCACTCTAAAACTACCATAGCTAATATCTACAAAGTCATTCGTCTACATGAAAAATAAAGATTCTGGTATTTGGAAAGCATTGAGTCCAGAAGAATGAAGCTAAGGTTAGGTAATATTTAATAAAATCCTCATATAGAATTCTCTCGGGCTATCGAGAATCTGACACTGCAGAGGCTCCCCTCCACATTTCTTTGGGCACTACCAAAAGACTTTGCCTGCTTACTTTTCCTTGTGACTTCCCTACAATCTGAATAGTACATGCAGGTAAATAGGATTTTTATAAAATAAAGTAGTAGAGATGTGAACACAGTCATGCCAGAGCGCTAAAAGAAGAGCCTGTTCAGTGATTTGTTCCAGTATTAGCAAGGGCTTGTAATAGGCATGCAGGATTTGCCTGAAACACCCTAATCCTGTGTGTGCTGGCTGATCACAAGGTATTGCTGCTGCCGTACAAGGGACATACTAGAGAGTCACACAGTTAAATGACTTGAGTCCTTCCTAGAGGAGATAATATAAAGGGAATTAATGGGAAGCTGTGTTTCATCATCTAAGGGCTCATTTGTACAATCACACAAGGATCAATGTTTATTCTGGCTATATTTAGAAATGTTATGTCAATACTAGAACTGATGGGCTATCAGGGTTAAAAGCCTGATGCACAAGGTCCTAATCTATGGGGCTCCTAGACACTAAAAGAATACAAATAATAGGCAGAGGAAGATACATCACAGCAGTGACATTCTCCACTATTTAGAGAGATGTATCCACAATTCAGAAAGCTAGCTTACAATTTGGAAGCACATCTACTGCCCATTTTACCATCACTTGTTGGCTAGAAAACCATGGTCAATGGACTCCCCTGGATGAGAAGCAGGGGTGTAAGTGGAGTGGCTCAGTCATGGCCTCCCTGTGAGGGGAGGCATGAACCTAGGAAAGCAGTAAGGGAGGTGGAAGGGTATTCTCTTAGGTGTCAAGCAGGGGAATGAGAGTTGGTAGGGACAGCAGGGAATACGGGAGGAAAAATGTTTGTGGGCTTTTCTGGAGATAGTGCCAGGGAGTTGGGAAGTGAGGTTGGGTTGATCTGGGCAGGGGGCACACCCCTTGGTCAGAGACAGGGGAGTGGGAGTGGAGGGGGTGGGGAGATAGCTTCTAGAATAGGGGGCATGTTGCTTTGATCTACTTTCTTATTTTAATATTTTATTCTGCTTTATAAGTTAAGCGCTTTTACCAGGCTCAGACACCCTGAGCTTGTTTTGGAAGGACAGCATATAAATCAAACAAACACCTGTGAGCAACAATCTGGCCATAGCAATTTGTGTCCTCCTCATGTCTTGTCTGGACTGCAACCCCACAGGGCAGAAACTTTTCCAAAGAGCTAACAACTAAGGCAGGAACGCAGCAGCACATCTCAGCAAGTCAGGTTACTGCAAGCGCGTCAGACCTGTCATAACTCACTACACCGACTCTACACAGAACACTGCATCTAAATCAAGACTTTTGGCCCTTATCTTAAGGCACTATATTCTCAGGATGCTTTTTTTAAAAAAGAAAACAAAATCACTGTAAGCTCCAGGCAAAAGGACAAGAGCTGGTAAGTCTGCTCCTCGGGTACAATAGAGCTGTCCACTCTGAGGCTAAAAATAGTCATGTGAAAGGTATTAGCATCCTTGCACCGGGAACAAAAAGAGCTTCATTGGCTCCTGGAGACCTCTCAAATACCAAAAATTCTGTTCCAGCCTGCAAAGCAATGCAAAAAAAAAAAAAGACTAACCTAAAGACAGGTGCTATATCCTCTTGGGCTACGTACCGTCACACCAGCCTAAGAATTCTTCCTGGTCTGCAAGGAGGGTCAACATGCCAAATCAGAGTAAAAACTCAAACAGTAAAAGAAACCCAAATAACAGATGCTGCCAGCCCAGCCAAAATGTGGCCAGCGGTGCCAGGCAAGAATGCACTTGGTATTCGGAATATAGTAACTAAGCTTACCCTAGACCTGGGGTGCTCAACCTCCAGTCCGTGGTGCCATGTCATCCAGCCTGTTGGGCTCCCCACGGGTCTGGAAATGTGGTGGTGGGGCGTGGTGCTATTGCTCCCCTGCTGCCTAATCTCTGGATCCATGGAGAGCCTCAGGTCCTGCGCACTGTATCCAGCACCCAATCCCAGCTTGCAGGGGTGGGGGTGGTCCTGAGTCCTAGGGCTTAATCCTGTGTGGGGGGCTGAGAGGGGCAGTTCTGGGCCTTCAGAATCCAATCCTGGTGTACCAGGGTAGGTGAGGATAATGCCAGGCCCCTGGGACCCAATCCCAGTGCACAGAGGGCAGGAGGGGGCAGTGCCAGGCCCCCAAGACCCAATCCCAGTGGAAGGGGGTGGCGCCAGGCCCCTGAGGCCCAATTCCATCATGCAGGGTGCAGTGTTGGGCCCCCAGTCCTGGTGTGTGGGGCAGGGAAGGGGTAGTGCCAGGCCCCAGGGCCCTGGAGATGGGCCCCACACCACTCATCTGGCCTGCAGGGCTAAGAGGTTGAGCACCACTAGTCTAAACAAATGATTTCTTCATACCCACGACACTAGAAAAATATCACATTATTGACCCCAGCAGTCCAATAGGTTACCATATCCTAACTATTGGGCTGCTGTTCCTAGTTATTGCTGAGTATCTCCCATAACCTAATGTTCAAGCCAGCTTGTATGGCTCACCACCTCCACTTCCCACCCATAGCAGATGGCTAGGGGGTGTTGAGAGGGAAAGCAACTCCAGCCACCAGGCAGTGAGGAGCTGCCCGGCTTCCCATGCTCATACACCTCCAGCCTCCATTCTAAGAGGCCAGATGGTTTCCAGTGCATGTCAGCCAAAGTTTATTCTGGTATCTCTACCAAGAATAAGATAAATGTGCCAATGGGGCTCATTGTTTCTACCCAAGTGAGTTTTTTACATGGCAGCAGCCTCTTCAGTATACAGACCCTTCATAAGTCCAGGCCACTTCTGTTGGACATGACAACTACTAGAGAAGCAACAGCCCAACCAAAATGAAAAATAGGGACCGTCATTGCATGTGTTAAGTGTTCTCACATGCTTTCAGAAGCAATACTAACCTACCCAATACTAACCTATAGCAGTTACACAAGAATAGTCCCTCTAGCCTAAGAAAACTGAAGTGTCAGAAGGCTGCAAGGCAGCACTCAACCTCCTTCATCCCAACAGATCCATGAAGCCATCAAAATTGTGGAAAGATAACAGATCCATTGCTGGAAGACCAAATTCCTGTATCAGGCGATGAAACATTAGTGCATGTAGTTTCCATTCTAAATGTTCTTGCTTTGATCTGCTCAGCCAATCAGCCATAATATTAGTTTTCCCTTGAATGTTAAGAGAGTGAATTAGTTGCAGATTTCCCGCTGCATATGTCATGATGACACAAGAGTTTCTTTGAAGGACTGTAGGCCTTGTCACACATGAGCAAAGTGGAACATAGTTGAGGTGCTCTGTCATGATCATCATAGGACCAAAAATCCAGCTACGGGACCAGTTTTCAGACCATGGCAAACTCTCCTGTGCTCTCACTTGTTTCCTCTGAGCTCCCTGTTAGTTTGGACAGCGGCAAGTAAAAGATTGCTGAGGAAAGGACAAGAAGAATCTCTGCAGCAGCCACATAGAGAACAAAAGCATATGAACAGATACTTGAGAGGTTTACTTTTGCTGATGACATTTCTCCCAGCTTCTCCCATCCTTCCTGCAACAAGAAACTCTGCAGAGGAAAATGCACATTGACTTTCACCAAAGCTTACTTGTTGCACTTTACTATCTTGCATCAGTTGTGGCAGCTGTCACTGATACCTGGATAATCAACTAGACATAGACCCCCTCCTATTTGAGAACGTACAATAACGTTCCCTGAATCTTCATCAAGCTTTCATGTTGCAGAGAATTATGCCCCCAGACCAAAACCTAAGAAAACAGGCTGGGTGACAGTCCAACTGGGATATGGAGAACGACAACCTTTAAATATATTAATAGTACCTACTCTTTTGCACCCAAAATGAAAGCTGTGGCACATTTTGGTTGACCATAGAGCTAGCAAAATATGCATCAACCAAATAGCTGACTTCAGAAAGTCAGATGTGTGGTTTGTTTTATTATCTAGCATTAAAAGGGAAAGAATTATTCAGGATCTTTGAAAGAAGGTGCTTGGCCCCTCTGGGACTGGGACCCAGCTGCAGGCAGTCAGCAGACAATGGCGTGCCTAGTTGGATGGCTGGGGGACAGCGGCAAGGGATGACCCACTAATGAAGGTGGAGCTACCAGGAAGCTCAAGAACTCCAGGAATATTTCTTAAGTGTGAGGAGGGGACACATTGTGGTGCTGGAAGAAGCAGAGCACTAGGAAGGTTTCATCTCCTTGCCTGAAGGAAGGCAGCAGGTTCTGGTTTGTTTGCTTGCTTGCTTTGTTTCTCCTGGCTTGGAGGTCTTGAAGCCTCTCAGAGGAGAAACAAAACTGCTTTGAAAACCGGAACAGAGAGCTAATTGACCTAGCTAAGGAAGCTGAATGAGTGATCCAGGTCCAATCTTCCACTTCCAGATGGCAAAATATTGCCTCTCAGAAGCTTACAAGACAATTATTGTGATCCCATCTTCAAGTATCAGCGCAATTACCAGAGCTGTGACAGGTTCATGGGCAGAAAGATGCCTCTGACAAAGAAAGCAGCCACCTGGCCATTCATTCATTCCCTCCCCAAATTCTGCAAGCTGGACAGCTTGTTGTCACATCATGCTGCCTTCAACAGATAACTACTCTTCACTATCATATTTCAGTAACTTTTAGGAAATGATCACCCACTTTTTGTATCTGTACAGTATTATGAATAGTTTCTCCTCTGAGTGGACACTGCTATGGAAACCCCAGTGTTATGCCTCTGTTGACCTCATCACAAAGAACAGGAAAATGTATCAGTGCCTCACCTGAAAAAGTCCTCCGTTGACATAACAACCTAGCCTGGTAGCTTGTTACCTGGAGACGTATATAAGATACATTTATTTAAGTCTGTCGATAGACATGGACTGAATAGGATGCTGTAGAAGAGATGTGGGACCACTGTGGATGTTCACAAACATCTGATTGCTCATTCCCACTTGCAAAGTTTTGATCCACTCCTCCCTTGTCCCAAAGCCTGTCCCTGCTCCTGCTCAGTCAAGTCCAGCAGGCACAGAGCCAGTTGCTCTGTCCTCTGCAGCATTTCTTGGAGGGCACAATTGTAATGGATGCCAAGGATTATTGCTCTGTTTTTACAGCTGCCCCACAAGCACAGCGCATCATCTAAGAAACCCATCATCTAACCTGGAACACATTCTGAAATCTGAAATTTCAAATCAGCTTAAAATAATTTAGCTACATCATTGTCAGTTCTTACATAGCTTGCCCTAAACTCAGTCCCAGATGGAAATTTCTGGGCTAACAATGGATGTGAACATGGTCCAAATCCTATTTCAGTTTTAGGCATCTAAATATGACTTATATAATAAAAAGACACATAAAAGGCCACACCTTTAGGGCTACTAGCAAGACTTTGATATTCTATTTCCACCTATCCTTCTGAGTATGGTTAGCAGGAATTCACCATGCTCATTTACACTAGGCAGTTAGTAGGAGAATAGATGTAGGGCCAGAGAAAAGTAAGCCAAAGGAAACTGGTTTAGTGAGGTGGGCACAGTCTTGGAAGGAAGGGTGCCCTGGATTCTGGCCCCTGCTCCTACATCCACTGGTCCCCATCCATTTTATCCAAAGACTGTACACGCAAAATACCGAAACAGAGAGTAGAGACAGGATCTTCCCAGATAAAAACAGGACTGCAACAGTCAGAGTGGATCCTTACTATGCATGCTCCAAAGGACACGTTGTGCAGGTAGAAATAGCATCTAGAATCCGTGTAAGAAGCCCTAAATGCCACTCATGCATCTACAAATAGAGTAAATAGCATTTAGATACCTAAAAGAGAAACAGGATTTTGAGCTGGTATGTCACACTGGCAGCTAGATGCATGCCCTACTTGCAATCTGTACTTTAATCATATCGGGAAGTAAAGTTGTAAGATGTAAAGTCCTAGTACCATATGAAATCTCACATGGCCACTGTCTTCAGCTTCTAATGGTACACTGCTGATCTACGCCTTAACAGACTACAGCTCCTGCCTTCTCAAAAAACATCTTAGAAGAAAACAACATACCCAACTCATAATTGTGTTGCTCAAGCTATCTGACCATCTGAAATAGCTATTGCCTCTTGGATTGCTATGAATCCAAGTATGGGCTTCCAGGAAAAAGTACAACCACCCACCTTATGCTTCTCAGAATCTCTTCCTTTCCAACAGCCTCACAAAAATCTGCACCTTGCATAAACCATGACAAGAAACTAGAAACCATTCGAAAGCATTAAAAGATATCCCCTTCTTTAAGGCTGGAATAGTTAACATAATTTCACCTTCACGCTCATGAATATCATAGGTATTAGCAACATGGCAGAAAACTTTATCCAAGCATCTCTTGGTGTAGAATTAATGGGATATTCTTTGTAGAGCAAATCAGCACAGTACCATCAACCTCAGAAGAGCTAATAACAGATATAAATCCATGAGTCTGAACAATATAAATCTTTGTATGGTGCCTCAAAGAAAAAAATCAACATCCATTATGCATATACAACAGAGATGTTTCTCCATTACAAGGTATTCTTGCTACGTGGGGAACACACGAACAATTATAACTAGAGCTGGGCAGGAAATACTATTCCCATCATGCAACTTTTCTGAGGGATCAAAAAAAATTCCCAGATCTAAATAAAAAGGAAAAAAGTTGAAAATGGAAAAATATTTTGCAAACTGAAAATATGATTTTTTTTCAGGTTAATCGAAAACTATAATTTCAATTCTGACTTTTTTTAACCAAAAAGAATGATTCTGATTCACTTAAATTTTGAAATGAAAACATGCCTACATGTCTTGTCAGGAGAAACTGGATTCTTTCCATTTTGTTTCATTTCTTTCAACAATTTCAAATAGTTTTCAACCTTTTATGGAAAAATCTATGAAAACCAACTCTAGAGTCATAGGGTTGAAAAGAATATCAGGATCCCCACAAAAGAGACCAGTTTCAACAAATCTGCTTTTTTCAGTGAGAAATGGTTTTAAAATTCCCACTTTTAATTAAAAAACATGATGAGATTGCATAGTACTGATGCTGATGTGTTTTGTTGTTCTAGTAGTCAAACATCTTCCATTAGTAGAAGAGCATTTTAAATAAGAAATCTGAAGTCTAAATTGCCTATTTAATTATTAAGTCTCAGAACATCACCACAAAAAAGCCCTTGACAAAATTACCACAAAATTACAAAAAGGATCGCTTCCAATACAAGACTTAGCCTACTAACAAAAGGAGAGATGTCAATATGAGGAAATTTTGTCAATGAAATGATCTGGAACTACCCTGATAGATCCTAGATATAGACCTGCTGATCTGGATTAAAAAAAAAAATCACAGATGAAACTTTTCTTACAGCCCTCATCGTACTGCTGCGCCATTAAAGATCATGGTTTTAGTGGTTATCCTCTCCAACAGTTTCCAATCTGAATCCATTTCTACAGCCTCTCTCAGATTAAATGGATTTCAGATACAACCAATTTCATTCCTCAAGTAAAAATTCTTTTTCACCTTTGCTGCATCTTGTTTGCCATCTTTTTTGCCCTTTTTCAAATAATTTTTAAGAACAGACTTGCATTGCCTGGAAGTGTAGTGAACTAAAAAGATGCTCCATTTACAGGGTATAGAGTCTCAGAAAATCAGATCAGCCATCCATTGCTTAAGGGACGAGAATGTAAGAGTCTCAAAGTCTCAATGGTTTTATTGTTTCAGCAAAAAAAAAATCACATTGACAGAAAAGCAGAAAGAAGCTTATGATAACAACTTAATGCACAATTTGTAGCAATGCAATAATTCATATGCTCTGACAAAGAGTTGTACTGTTTTGCTTTTTAAACAAGACAAAACAGGTTTTTCCAGCTTCATTTTGTTTTTGTACTTCCTGTCAGGTAACTCAGTGGTCAAATGATTGGTCTAAAACAGTGGTTCTCAACCTTTTTGGACTTGAGGCATCCCTCACTGGATTTGAACTGCCCCTCCACAACTTTGGTGAATTGAATGGCACTCAGCTTCAAAAACTTATTTCTCCATTACAGTGGTTACCTCCTTGAAGAGAGGCTTGGCAGTGTAGGGGTGAGGGAGCAACCAAGCTTCCTCAGATAAATGGGTCGCTAACTGGCTGGAGGGCCGCACCCAGAGAGTGGTGGTGGACGGGTCATATTCGACCTGGAGGGATGTGGGCAGTGGGGTTCCCCAGGGCTCAGTCCTCGGACCTGCACTGTTCAACATCTTCATCAGTGACTTGGACGAGGGGGTAAAAAGCACCCTGTTCAAATTCACAGGTGACACTAAGTTCTGGGGGGAAGTGGGCATGCTAGAAGGGAGGAATAGGCTGCAATCGGACCTAGACAGGTTACAGGGGCAGGCAGATGAGAACAGGATGGGTTTCAACACTGACAAGTGCAAGGTGCTGCACCCGGGGAGGAAGAACCAGCGGCATACCTACAGGCTGGGGAACTCCCTTCTCGCCAGTGTTGAGACAGAGAAGGATCTTGGAGTCATTATTAATGCCAAAATGAACATGGGCCGACAGTGTGGGGACGCAATCAGGAAGGCCAACCACACCTTGTCGTGCATACACAGATGCATCTCAAGCAGGTCCAAGGAGGTGATCCTCCCCCTCTATGCGGCACTGGTCGGGCTGCAGTTGGAGTACTGCGTCCAGTTCTGGACGCCGCACTTCAGGAGGGATGTGGACAGCATGGAGAGGGTCCAGAGGAGGGCCACCCGCATGATCAGGGGGCAGCAGGGCAGGCCCTACGAGGAGAGGCTATGAGATTTGAACCTGTTCAGCCTGCACAAGAGACAGCTGAGGGGGGATCTAGTGGCCATTTACAAACTAGTCAGAGGGGACCAGCAGGCACTGGGGGAGTCCCTGTTCCCCCGAGCACTACCAGGAGTGACTAGAAATAACAGTCACAAGCTGGCAGAGGGGAGATTCAGACTAGACATCAGGAGGCACTACTTCACAGTCAGGGCGGCTAGGATCTGGAACCAACTTCCAAGAGAAGTGGTGCTGGCTCCTACCCTGAGGGTCTTTAAGAGGAGGCTGGATGAACACCTTGCCGGGGTTGTTTGACCCTAATACTCTTTCCTGCCATGGCAGGGGGTCAGACTTGATGATCTGCTCAGGTCCCTTGCAACCCTACCAACTATGAAACTATGAAACTAGAAGCAAGAACAAGTCTGAGCCTGTGTGCTTATATCCTCACACCTCTCATCACCCTTCAAAAGCATCTCATGGCACCCCATGTAGTGGCACCCTCATTGAAAATCACTGGTCTAAAAGAAAAAAAAACCTTGTTAGCCCAAAGTTCTTGGGCTGGCTTATGTATTGAAATTCCAATTTCTAAGGCAGTGACCAAATCCACCACTTCCCTTTCTGCATCCCTCCCTGCCTCCCCTTATCTTTCATTATGTCTTCTTCTTCTGAGCTCTGTAAGTATCTACCCATACTTGCCTTGCCTTCCCAATGCAACAAAACATCAGTTCTTACTTTGTCCTATGCCTGTAGGTCTCCCCCTAAACCTCCCAGAACAAACTCCTCCATGCCCCTTCAGACCCATCTACCACCTGGCCATTGTTCATCTTTTCTCTCACATTAGCGATCTGTGGCTCATTGCACTTCATCTTACCAATGTTACTGTGTTGGTGGTCTCTGTATGACTGTCTCTCTTGGTGCATGGAGTCATGGAAGTGCCATGTTTGAGTCCAGTAGGATAAAATATCTCATCACCTATTTCATCATTCCTACTCTTGTCCACACCATCAAGACCAGAGGCTCTGTTTGGTGTTATGGGCAGAATTGTGCAATGACTCTGTGGCCTTGCTGGTGCTGCCCAAGTCTCCCACAAGGTAATGCTCCATTCCTAGCAACTCCATGCATCAGCTCTTATCTTTCAGCCATGCTACTAGTTGTTCTGAAATGTTAATCTGAAACCTTGTAAAAGACTGGGCTGGGGGGTGGGGAGTAACTGATAGAAAAGATGTACTGCTTGATCAAGGCTTTCACTGAAGAAAGGCCAGGCAAGGCTGATGGCAGCAATGTTCCCATGAGAAACATAGCCAGGAAAAGAGATTCTGGGGTTAAGATGCCTTGGAGCCTTAGGGACTGAGGGTTAAAGCAAAGAAGGATGCAGGCGATGGCTTAACAAACAAGAGTTTGATGATCACTGCACATATTAGTAGGAGCCTGGCCAAAGGCACAAAGGATTGTGATGATATGGAAAAATCTAGGCACAGCTACAGGTTCTGGTTGATATCATGAAGCTGTTACTATAAAAACGGCTGAATCATGGAATGACCCTGTGTGTAGCTGCCTGCGATGACAAGGCCTCTAGTACATACCTGCCAGGACAGGAATGATGGCAAGAAGTTCATCTTCATTCTGGCATATGGCATTCTTACTCACAACAATTCGTTATGCCCAGTCAAGTCTGGATCATGGATGTGGCATTAAAATACAGCACATACCAGTTTTTTACAGTTTTGTGCAGCTAACAATTCTGACTCCTCTCATTAGAAGGGATTTCTTTGTGAGGGGATCTCCTGTGACAAGAAGAGTGGTGTTTTTCATCAATGTCTTCAATATCTTCATCGGTAATCTGGAAGATGGCACAGAGTGCACCCTCAGCAAGTTTGCAGATGACACCAAGCTGGGGGAAGTAGTAGATCCGGTGGAGAGTAGGGCTAGGATTCAGTGAGACCTCAACAAATTGAAGGATTCGACAAAAATAAATCTCATGAGTGGGGCCATCCCGGGGGGGGGATCAGGGTGACTACCCCAGGCCCCGCACTTTGGGGGGCCCCACAGACAGTCCCCTACAGGCCCTGCCACGGCTGCCACGCACTGCCGCTGCCGAGCACCACTGGCTCTGCCACCACCGTGTGCTGTCACCACTGTACGCTGTTGCTGCTGTGTGCTGCCAGCTCCAGCCACTCACCACCCTCACTCTGCCAGCTCCAGCCACTTGCCAGCTCCTCCGCTTCACCAGCTCTGGCTGCTCACCACCCCTCTCACCCCCCTGTGCCCCAGGCCCTGCATACTCCTAGGGATGGGGTCTGCTCATGAGGTTCAATAATGACAAGTACAAAGCCCAACACTAAGGACAGAACAATCCCATGTATTAGTACAGGCTGGGGACTGACTGGCTGGGCAGCAGCTCTGCAAAAAAGGACTGGGGGGGTTACAGTGGACAATAAGCTTAATATGAGTCAACAGTGTGCCCTTCTTGCAAAGAAGGCTAATGGCATACTGGGTTGCATTAGTAGAAGTCTTGCCAGAAAATCCAGGGAAGTGATTAGTCCCCTCTATTTGGCACTGGTGAAACTACATCTGGAGTACTGTATCCAGTTTAGGGCCCCCCACTACAGAAAAGACATGAACAAATTGGAGAGAATCCAGCAGAGTGCATCAAAAATGGTTTGGGGTAGGCCTGTGCGAAGCGGCTAGTATTTGATTTGGATTCAGATTTGGCTGATTCGGGGGACAGTGATTCGATTTGGCCATTCAAATCACTGTCCCAAATCAATTCAAATTAATTTGATTCGGAGATTTGGCTGCTGCCGAATCTCCAAATCAGGCAGGCCCACCCCCTACCCACTCTCCCAGCCTGGCAATGGCTGCCCCACCTGCCCCAGCTCCCAGCACTTTGAAAAAAAAAAGCCCCAGCTCACCGGGTGCTTCTGGGCAGGGGGGTGATCCCCACTGCCCTTCACTGCCCCACACTGCATGGGGGGTTCTGCACGAGCCCCTTGACCCCCCCCCCTGCTCTGCTAGTGCTCTCCCTGCTCACCCCCTGCCCAGCAGCACCTGGTGAGCCAGGGCTTTTTTTTAAAGCACTGGGAGCTGGGGCAGGCAGGGCAGCCATGGGTGGGGGGCTGGGGGAGCAGGCAGGGGATGGGTCCTGGCAGGGATCCCCCCATGGACTTCTGAGGTAAGGCTGAGTGAACTGGTCTTATTTAGTCTGGAGAAGAGAAGACTAAAGACTTATTTAGACTTATTTAGTCTAGAGAAGAGAAGTGGGGACTTACTAGCAGCCTTCAACTACCTGCAGGGGGTTCCAAAGAGGATGGAGCTGGACTGTTCTCAGTGGTGGCAGACGACAGAACAAGGAACAATTGTCTCAAGTAGCAGCAAGAGAAGTTTACATTAGATATTAGAAACAACTCTCTTATGAGGAAGGTAGTGAAGCAGTGAAACAGGTTACCCAGAGAGGTTGTAGACTCTCCATCCTTGGAGGTTTTCAAACCCAGCTAGACAAAGCTTTGGCTGGCATGATATAGTTGGGGCTGGTCCTGCTTTGAGCAGCGGGTTGAACTAGATGACCTCCTGAGGTCCCTTCCAGTCCTAATTTTCTGTGATTCCATGACCCTATGACCTTTAAAAAGAGTATCTCCAGATACTTAAACTCTTTTGAAAATAATGTAAGAATTGTCTGCTTCCCTGATGATAATGATTATTAATAGTTGGTACCAAGGTCAGGCCTAGCATGCCCACTTAGAGTCCTTTTGAGCTAGAACAAGAAAGACAGCCTCTGCTCCAAAGAACATACAATAGGATAACTGTTGAAACAGGAGCACAAGCAAATGAGACAATACTGGTCAGCATGAGATAAGTGGTGAAATGAAACAATCTACTTAACTGTTGCCAAAATTTTGTGGGCATCACAGCAGAAGAAAAAAATTAAACAGGGAAGCGAAGGAGGACAAATAAATGGTCTTGCAGGTGAAGGATCCTCCTCGCATTAGGCTTGTTGAGTAGCATGGGGGAAATATGTCAGGCAGAGGTACACCATGCAGGGCCCTAAAAGCCAGATGTATCAATGTGATAGACCAGGGGAGCCATGTCACCCAGCCTCTGGGCTCCCCACAGGTCTGGAAATTTGGGGAAAGGATGAGTGATGTCAGCATTAATTGCCATGAGTCCGGGAGCCACAGTAATTGGAGGTTGAACTACATGACCTCCTGAGGTCCCTTCCAACCCTAATTTTCTATAATTTCTATGTATGAACACTGCTGGAGCCAAACTCCTGCCTGACAGGCCAAATGACACAGTTGCACACTTCCAGTCTGGCCCACACACTGGCCCTATGCTCAAGATCCAGCCTGCAGGGCCAGATGAGTTGGACACTACTGCCATTAAGAATAGGAAATTAGAGAGATGCAATAAGAGGACAGATGGAGTCAAAATGATGTGCTCAAAAATCTCAACAGCAGCATTTTGAATTGCTGTCAGTAGGACAAGGCTATACTTGGGAAGAGACAGTTGAGAGATGGTTTTTAAATGCTCTTGTCAGCAAGGTGAAAGATAGGTAAAGGGTAAGATGCACCCCCGTGCAGAGCCTCAAGGTGTACCACTCACATCTCACTTATTCCTTACATGAGAACTAGCAAGGCCAAGTGTACAGGGCCAGGATAAGGATGAATTTTACCATAGCTGTCTATACAGGGCAATAGTGAAGCACAGTAAAAAAAAAAGCTATCAGTTTTTGCACACAAGGTGCACAAACTGAAAAATGTCAATGTCTTATTCTAGTGACATTGGGTATTATTTGCAACTATATAGCAGATGCAAAATGTTGACAAAGAAATGAGATTTCAAGGTTTTCAGATCCCTCATTTTTCTCATTGCTACCTTTGGGATTAAGGCTACTATTTGTTAAATTCTTCATGGAGTTACTTTAATTTGAAAAAACAAAACCAGGAGGAAGGATTTCTGTTTCTAATGCTTCTCATGTTGAACAGCTGTTGATGCACCTTTCTGAGGGATTACTCCTATAATGATTTTTTTCAGAAGTCTTGGGGAGACATTTTATTTGGGGGAACTTTAGGAATGCTTCTTAGGAAGTATCTTAATAAAGAAGCAGCGGTAGACTGTGGCTATATATGAAAGGCTCTTCAAGCTTCTCTGTGGAGACCTGTGTCCTTTGAATATGGAGGGCAGTGAATTCTCTTGCCTAGCTGCTGAGATTGGTAAATGATCAAAATTGATAAATTTGTAAGTGAGACAAATTGCTCTGAAATATCTTTAGAGTAAGACCTCAACAAGACCAGATCCAACCCTGAATATTGATTTTTACAGAACTTTTACACTTTTATAGACCACACAAGTATTTTTTTCCCCCTGAAAAAGAGTATTTGCTTCTCCAAGCGGTTTAAATATCAACTGCTAGAACCTGGTAGACAGATTGAATAAGTCACACATATTTGGCAGCAATCACTAATTTATGTTAAAATTCTGCTGGGATATTCACATAGTTTTAAGTATATGATTATTTTTCTACCAGATCCTTTTAAAATTATGTTTTAACAGTGGTATCTCCATTACTACTGCTGATTTGATCGCCTGGTTATTTTTTACCTTGATGTAATCTCATGCCTCTGAAGTGGAAATCATTCAATAGTCTGACCACATGGCTTGTTACAAAGGAGACCCATTGCTTAATTAAAAGCATGGCTAATTCTGTATTCCTGTTGTTAATAGGCAAACACATTTTTCATTGGGGAAAATGATTGTTTCTGGTCCCATGCAGCTGTTCTGGCCTGCTCACAAACCAATACAGATGTAATAACAAAACCCAAAGCAGAACGCTGCCTAGTTTGTTTGATAGGCACATTACAGAAGTGTATATATATATATATATATATATATAAATACAGTAAATATATTTTGGAGATGTGATTGTTTTGTCATCACCAATCAGCTACTGTTTCTTTAACCCATAGGTCCCAATTCTGTTCTGTGATAACCCATGTAAAACTGGAATAACTCTGTTGAAATAAATGCAGTTTCACTGAGGTAAGAAAAATCAAATTCAGTGAGTCACCAAAATACTTAAAACAGGGCACATCTACATGAGACACGTTACTATGCATTAGCATAGTTTACTGCACAGTTAAAAACCCTTAATCCTGCTTAAATTTGCTACCTGGCAAATGCAAGTAGAAAATTTACGTGGGATTAGTTAATGCGCAGTAATACACATGTACATGCGACCCGGGAGCAAGTTTGCTTCTGGGTCTGCCTAGCCACTAGAGGGCCAGTCTCAGGCCAGCCCCAGGGCTGCAGGTTGCTGCCGCCTCTGGCCAGACCTGTCAGCCCCCAGAGCCTACTGCTTGCAGCCCCTGCCAGACATGACCAAATTTTAATTTTCCTTGCAACACCTCCCTGCAGCACATCCCCAGCAGCCTGCCCTGAGCCTGCAGATACTGCAGGTCATTGCCTCTGTCGCGCAGCTGCCAGTCCCATGCCATGGCCCTGTGCTGGGCATTGCAGGCTGCTGCCCAGACCTGGCAGCACCAGGACAGCCATGTGGGGGCCCAGAAACCCACCTATGCCTCTGTCCCCATGGGGGCACAGGACCCACCATGGCCTTGTCCTCATGGCCTAGGCCTGTGCCCATGTCTGTGCCCATGCCCATGCCCTCCACCCAGGACCCCAACTGGACCAAGAAGGAGACTGGTGACCTCATGGTGCTGTGGGGCAAGGTAGAAGTGCAGCACCAGTTTGAGTGGGGCAGGTGCTCCAACACCTACATAGATGAGGTGTTGTCAGGCTGGATGCAGGAGCACAGACACAACTGGTCAGCACAACAGTGCCACATAAAGGTCAAGGCCTTGTGGGCACAGTGGGTCACTGTGACTGACCACAATCATTGGTCCAGCTGTGCCCGCAAGTCTATGCACTTTTTGTGGCAACTGGATGCCAGTCTTGTGCCCCGGGACCCAGGCCACAGATGTGCTATCTTTAGCAACATGGGCAGCCTGCCTGAGCTCCCACCCCGGCCAGACCTCTGGTGACATGACACCAGAGGAGGGCCCCTCAGGTGCCCAGCATCCCATCCTGCTGAGCTCTCCAGCTGCAGTTTCCACTAAAAGCTTGGAGAGCCCTGCCCAGCACCTGCCTTGCCAGCTCTGCAGCCCCAAGGCCAGCCACAAAGCGCAGCTGGCCATGACACTGCTGGCCACCAGCACCACCAGCTCCTCCCCGGGACGGCCCTCCAGCTGGGGGCCTACACACTATGTCCTGCCATCAGAGGACACTGCCCAGAGCCACATGCCGTCACTGCCAGCCAGGTGCAAGCAAAGCCACCACCCATGTCAGGCCTGGCCACGTGGTTGGGCCTGCACTGGGGAGGATGGTTGTCCTCACCCCTGCCCCTGTCCCCACTCCTGGCCCCTACCCCCACTCGCCACCCAGTCTGC
>NW_005842786.1:251112-251954 GCF_000455745.1 Alligator sinensis | reverse complement strand
ACCTGGCTGACAGTGCAGAACTCTATTGAGCAACCTGTGCCCCTGCAGGTAGGTGGGCACAGGTCTCTCACATACCAAGGAACACACAGATGCCAGCAACAATGTCCTCCTCAGCAGCAGGGGGCAGGGACATGTAGCACAACCACAGGTAGCCCTCCAGGTTGTGGTAGAGGTTACAGGGCATCCCGGATGATGACAGCCAGGTGCAGGACACCATTCTGGCCCTGGCTGTCACTTTCATGCCACCTACTGCCCAGTTCCCAACCCTAGCTGCACCTGCCCTCTGGCAGCCGCCTGCCATCTAGCAGCAGGCCCCCACCTGGGCCTGGGAGGAGGTCCTGCACTGCCTCCAGCAGCCAGGAGCCCCAAGCCTGGCCCCCGCACTGGGTGCCCCCCCCACCTGGGCCCAGCTCTGCTACTCACCCTGGTTCCATGCAGTCCCAGAGCTAGTGCTGCCTGCAGCAGGGCCAGGACTGCATGCTGGCCCTAGCCACCGACTGCCAGAAGGGGAGCCCCCCACCGCCATCACCCCCCACCCACCACATTCACTGTGGCATCTGCACCCATGGGGAAGGACTAGAGACTGGGATGCTGGGGTCTGTCCCTAGGCTCTGCCTCCTAGGTGCCCCCACCCCATGCCCTGCAACCCCAGGACACCACAGAAAGCACTTTGGAGATAGTTTGTACAGGGAAGAGGGTGTTTTATTGTTTGTGGGTGGGGTGGGTGGTCGAGAGGCTTTGTTTGTTGGGGAGGGAAGGGAGAAGGGGATCTGTTTGATGTGAGGGAAATAAAGACATGTTCTTCTGATACATGTATGTAGTGAGCATAGTGCTGGGGGTGG
>NW_005842786.1:247897-251102 GCF_000455745.1 Alligator sinensis | reverse complement strand
TGTTGCAGGCAGCCTAGAGTGGCAAGTGCTAAAGGAGGTGGCCTCCTGCACCCAGTGCCCTGGCCCTCACTGGGAGGTGCACAGCACTCCTGGTGCCTTGGTGAGGGAGTCCCATCGCTGTTGCTGCCAACACAGGTGGTACTTCTACTGCCAGGCCTCCTCCATCTCCCATGCCTTCTCTGCCCAGGCCTCATGAAACAGCTCCCCCTGGACCTAGCAGATGTTATGCAGCATGCAGGTTGCAATGGCATCCCTGGTGGTAGCCTTGCCCAAGCCAAACAAATGTCCGACATACTTTCGGTCAGTGGGCATAGCCAACTTCAGCAGGGCGAGGGCCAGCTAGATGTCTTCAGGAAGGGCCAGGCATATGCTGGTGTGCTGCTGCTCCAGGTGGGGCTGAAGCTGCTGAAGGAGGTCCCAGATGACTGCTAGTCATCCCAGGTCTGCTGAATGACATGAAGCCACCGGTCCTGGCTGGCATGACATGCACAGAGGTGGTGGGCCTGGAGGCCCATGAGACTGACGCTGGCCCAAATAGCGATATCCAGAGGCCTTTCATCAGTGCCCCTGCCAGCAGCAGTTACATCATGGCCCTGGGACAGCACACGGTGGGTGGGCAGGCAGTCACTGGGCATTGGGGAGCTGGATGGGGTGGGACAGCCATGGGGCAGGTGGCAGCCAGTGCAGCAGGTCAGCAGGGCCAGCATGGCAGCCAGCAGGAGCCCGGAGCAATGGTTGTCACTTCCAGGAGGAGGGGCAGGAGCAGCCATAGCACAGGGAGGCAGGGTGGGCAAAGAGAGAGCTGCCGTGTGCTGCCTCTGCTCTGGGCATGCTGCTCCTGGGCATATAAGTGGCTGGCCAGAGAGTGGGACTGGTTTTTAAAGCTGGCTGCCAGGTGCTGGCAGCTGCAGCCAGAGCCTAGAGCTCCCACCAGTGGCAGCAGGTGCCCATTGCAGGGCTGCAGGAAACTTGGTGCAAAGAGTAGGAAATCTGCTCCCTAATCCCTGCATGTGTAAATGCCTGGCCAAAAGGGTTTACACCAGAGTATCTTACACCAAAGTAAACTTAGGCCAGATCAAATGCATGTATAGATGTGCCCAAAGAGTCTCAAAACTATAGGTGTTAGACTTGTTCAAATGCACATACAGCTGGCTACAAATGCACAGGGCCAGTATATATTCATGTGTCTAATTCTGTACATGCACAAGTTGATAATGGGATCTGAATTACGTATCCTCTAAGAAACTTACCCAAGGACAAGCAGAATACCTGTCCAAGATGAAAATAAGACCTAGGTTTTCTCATTCTCATCATTATGCCAGCATCCTAAAACTATCCTTCTTCCCTAGGAAATTGGAATTATGAAGGCCAAACACACAGTATTTTGCAGCAATCCAATCCTTGGGATGACATTGTACTGCATACAAATAGCTCTGCAGTCCAAGACTGAAAAGATTCATCTGATTATATTAAAACACACTAAGAGCAGCTCTAAAAAAATGACATTTTAACAAAAGTTCTAGCACCTACCAAAGTCACTGACAAGCTATAGGGCAAATACCAAATTATAAAAAAGAGAGAGACAGTGCTATGGTATGGATAAAATTGTTGCCCCCAACCAAGTACAAATTAGTATTTAATAAGATAATTAAATTTGCAGGTACCAATTTCTAAACATTGGCCAAGCCATCTGATAAGACAGATGCAAGCGTATAAAATAATCTCTCTGAGTAACACATCTGCATGTTACTGCTTACATATATTAAAAATAACCTTGTAAAAACAGGAGTAAGGCTTGCCACACAAAAAGGATGGAAGGCATACACTGCTGGGTGCATGAAGGGTTGAGATTGTAGGGAAAAAAGTTATAAGATGCAGCAAATAGTGTATAGATTTAAAACAAAAAAAAACCCTTACTTCCTGATAGAGGACTTTTTTTAAATTCTATTACAAGCAAACGGGCTCTGATACAAATCTTCACACAGATTCAAGCTGTGTTTGATCACACAAATACATGCCATATGAGATAAAACTAGTAAGGAGCAGACAGTCAAAACTGTGTTTTGAACCCCTTTAATGAAATATTATGGTTGATCTTATCTAATAACTCTTACAGAGTAAGTGTAATCACTAAAATAGAACCAGAATTAGGGCTTGAAACTAGACTCAGACACACAAATAAAATTGTACCCAGCTGCAAAAAAGACTGAATTTTCATATAGATATGTGGCTTTTAACTTTTGGAAACAAGCTACTAATGTGAAATACATTAATGGTTTGTCATCTGTTCAAGGCAGAAGATTTTTAAATAAGGGTTTTACTTCTGCAACTTTTAACAAGCAGGCACTTAGGCTAAGGAAAAAGAAGTAATTACAATGTGTGTAACAGCTGAGTACAAGGATGTAGGCATTCCAGAAGCAAGTGGGAAAAGGAGCATTCATTTTACATACTCTAATTGGTCTCCTTTGTGAAATGTTCTTTAAGCATCAGAAGTGCTTGGAACAACAGGAACCAAGTGAAATTTCACAGCAAGTATCTTTGGAGACCCCCACCAAGCAAATGTCACTACCTCACTTAGCTGGACAGAAATTTTTGCACAAGTAGCATCATTGTACAATGATCAGCTTTCTGCACTCACTGCAAGTGATCCCAGTTCAACACGCTGGACGAATCTGCTCCACGTACCCTATGTATTGATAGTCGTTTCATGCTACGATACAGGGACAATCAGGCCTTGAACTACCAGGCTCATATGCAAGACTGACAGCAGTGAGTTCCTTTTCTTCACTTCAATTTTCAGTCTGAATAAAGGTTGGAACACTACTGACTGTAAGTAAGGAGCAGCAGTGACCAAGCTAATGAAAACAGAGGTTAAAACAAAAGGTGAACTTGTGTCTCTTAATGAGGATGCAGAGCAGAATGCAAGCCTGTAACTCCAGGCAATATTATTATTGCCTTAGTTAAACAGCAATTCATTTTTTTTGATCAGATGGAAACATCCATCTGAAAGAAAACCAGCTGGATAGAAAATAGGAGATGTGAATAGAAAACTGGATGGAGCATCGGGCTCAGACGGTAGTAATCAATGGCTTGATATTTAGTTGGCAGCTGGTATCAAGTGGAGTGCCTCAGGCAGGGCTGTCCGGGGGGCGGAAACGGGGGGGTGTGAATCAGGGTGACCAGCCCGGGCCCCGCACTTTGGGAG
>NW_005842786.1:246879-247866 GCF_000455745.1 Alligator sinensis | reverse complement strand
CCCGCTGCTCGCCACCTCTCACCCTGCTCTGCGCTCCAGCCCCTCGCCAACCCCCAGCCCCACACAGGCTGATATGCCCTGGACCCCGCATACCCCTAGGGACAGCTCTGTAAATAGGCTCCCAATTCCTGGACAGGGGCAACCCTTAAGCCTTGACATTTCCTACAGACTATCTTAGGAAGCTCTGAAGGGCTTATGGATCCCATTCTTAGGTGCCCATCTCTCTTTATGTGGTCACCTAACTCAGGTGGGTAGGTTTCATCACACAGCTAAGTGACCCAAAATAACACTGAGCTCAAGTCCCCTTTCCTAGCTCTAAGCAACCTGCCCTGGGTTACATACAGGGATTGTGATGGAGCAGGAAGCTGACTGCTTCCCAGGTCTGTGATTAGTGTTCTAACCAAAAAGTAATCCTTCCTCTCCAATTTCCAAAATATAACACCTTTTATCCTAGGAGTAAAACTCTGCTACAAGATATGAGTGTTTTAAAGGCTAAAATATTTCATTCCTTTAACTACATTTCCTTTGAGAACAGCCTAGGCAACCTAATCTGTGTTTCCCCCCAGACTCTGGATGTTTCATTAGAACCAAAGATTTATGCTATGTGGGCAATTTTAACACAAATCACCACTATGTGGTTTTGGGGTGGGTTTTTTTTGGAGCGGGGGAGGTCATTGACTCATTTTAAATGATTTAGGAGAGGAAGGGCAGAGAAGTCAGAAGCTCATTTGTATACTTATGTAAAGCATATGTTTAAGTGCTTGCAAGCAAGGATGCTTCCTTGCATCCCAATCAATTCTCTGGGAGACCTTCATTCATTTCTTAAAGTGCTGCGCTTTAAACACTGGGAGATGCTGTGGAAGCTGACAAATAGCACCACTCACAAGGAGGGCTTTGGGAAATGTTTAGGCAACTAGTAAGGCTGCCAGAAAAGGGGGATCCATTATTTCAAAACTGTCACAAATTCAGTGTGAATGTGCCAAAATA
>NW_005842786.1:246182-246848 GCF_000455745.1 Alligator sinensis | reverse complement strand
AGAAATGGTCAGTGGAAGCCTCATAAAAGATAGGAATAGGAATGTCCTACCCTGACCTTTATTAAGCAACACTCACACAGCAACACTCCAGGTGTGGGAGACTCGGGTTCAATTCCCTCATCTGCCAGAGAGATCTGACCCCACATCTCCCACCTCCCAGGATAGTGGCCAAACCAGCAAGCTATCAGGTAAGTCTAGGGTGAGGGTGCTCTCAGACTTGCCTGTTGACTCTTCTGCCTTATGTGTAAATAATTAAATATTCACAGGAACTCAATCCCAGATCTTTCCATCTCCCAAGAGACTCCTCTAATCAACATCCTAGGGACTTATTCACACATTCTGGCTTAAATGAATATTAAAATATTATATACAAAGTGTAACATCTGCAGCAGGAGACAAGAGACAGCTCAGAATGCCCTCCAGCCCAGCCACCCGCAGCAGAGATGGGAAACGTGGGATCCCATTCCTGTGCCAGTGGATATCCAGTTTATATCTAATTTCTTACAGAATAATACTGACAGTAGAATCTGAGAGTCCCCCAGTCCAGGTTTCATGTCTCGAGAAGTATAGGTTTTGTATACATTTCTGTTTTGGCAAAAGAAAGTGAGAATGTTTAAATTCAGTTCAACAAAAAGCAAATTTTGTATCAATTTTGCAGTTCAGCAG
>NW_005842786.1:242892-246166 GCF_000455745.1 Alligator sinensis | reverse complement strand
CCTGGCTCCCTGCTTCCTCCTATGAACAAAAATCTGATTTACAGCAAGTTCAGTTAGACTCTCCTGCCTCCAGAGGACATTCATAAGACTCAGAACAATGAAAAAAAACAAAATACTGGCACTCCATGGTAAAAAGAGTTCAGTCTCCTTTGTGATATAAAGGCTGAGGAAAGGAAGAAATCAACTCTGCTGAGGTGAAATCCTGCCTGTGACTAAATTCCCAGCGCCTCTATCCCAAGGAGAGTATAAATGAACCAGTACAAAAGCACAGGAAAGAAGGCAGCTAGCAATTCAAAAGCAGCAGCAATGAAAGATGAAGTCAAGGACACATCTTGTTAGTTCCATGATTTGTGGATTAGAGGTGAGTGAGATCAGGATATAATATAACAATGCAAGAGACAAGGATTGTTATGGTCGTCTCTTTTATTAGACCTTCTGTTGCCTCTTCTGGACCATCACGGCTACAACATCACTCTAACACTACTATAATATAACAGTAAAGAGTCCATTTACTTAAAAAAACAGCCTCTAGGCTTCCAAGGAAGGAAAGAAATTATCCTGTCTAGCGTCAGAATTGAGGGGCAGACTGCAGATCCATGCTGTATACAGCCACGATATAGAAAAGGAAGATATTTTCTTTCCAGACTTGGGACTGGATATTGAGGATGAAAAAATTTACAGTATGACAAATACCATGTCCAGTAAGAAACAAATCATAACTCAATACTTGTGTGAGATATTTGTTTATACAGTTACCTTTTGAGAGATTTAGGCAGGGGTGTAGGTGGGCGGTGGGGGGCAGGAGAGGTTAATAGAAAGCAGTGTCCTAGGGAGAATTTATTCCATAATAGGGAAACTGCCTGTGCTAATATTATTTGATTTTTAAATAATGTAATTGCTATTAAAAGTAAAAAAGGCTTACATTTTTTACCATGGGTACCTGAAGTTAGATGCATAAATACATATTTAGCTTTGATTTCCAAAGGTGCTGGCTACCTCTGGCTTGCATTAGGTCAATAAAATCTGTTGGTGCTAAGCAATTCTGAGAAGTAGCCCACCCACAAATCCCAGCCTAGGCACCCAGATTTTGATTTTTTGCATCAGTAATCTTTTCAATTGTTTTGTTGTATCTTTAGGAGAAATTGTTCAACAGTGATATACTTGGATGCAGCCATACCCTCCATCTCCATTCACATGAATGTGAATTCCCTTGTGCCAGCCTCAGAGAAGAAGATTAAGATGGAGCTGAGAGTCAAATGCTTTCACAAGGTCTACATGAAAGAATAGCGTTCAGGTACTTCAAGAGAGAACATACTGGAAGTCAATTGACTTTCACCTTCTTAAAGCAGACAGTGTTGTTCCAGAAGCATTTCAGAGTAGCAAGGTTAGCTAGCTGCATCTTCAGCTGGGACTCTAGTGTTAAATCATTCATAGAAAATACCTTGTGGTAAGGTTTAGTTTCATTTGTTGTGATTCTATTCAAACACTGCATGATACATTCATCCTGAATTTTTTTTTACTAGTTAATTTTTACAATAAAATTTTCGTTTCTTAAGAGTGCTTCATTTCTAGCTGCCTGTAGATCTCATTTTGCTTTTGGACCAGTTGTGTAGAAAATGTGACTGCACTGTTGTTAGTGTGTGTGTTATTTCAACATGTGTTCTTCTAAGCAAATGTTGGGCTTACAAGACATGGTGAATTGACCTGTGGAAGCTAAAAGTATCTATATATTCATACTAGACAATACAAACTTCTGTACAGTATGCTGTGTTTTTGTCATTGACCTGAGAGAGGGCAGTTTTCACAACATGTCCATTCAATCTTTATGCACTGTACGAACAGCACAACAATTCATTAGTTATGAAGATGTCAACATGTATTCCCAGGAGGATAATTAAATGACCAATTTAGTTCATGTAGGCCACCTGGCAGTCTTTGGTCATTATTAACCAGAAAGAGCTTTTTGAACCACTCACAGTAGAGAAAGGATTCAAATCCTTCTACCAGCTCCAGATAACAGATTAGGGTGCTTAAATCTTAGTAACTCAAGTGCTGAGATAATGTTCAAGGGGAAATGTGACAGCCTAGCACCTGGGGGTGCTATTTTTAGGAACGAAAGTATTAAAACTTTGGTTACGATGTTTAGACAAATCTCTCACATGCTTGACAGAGCTAAGAAGAAAACCACTGAGCTAAGATAAACATCACAAGCCACAGGTAATAGCACGCTGAGATGCATTAACAGGAGGGGAGAGGCAGAAATGGGGAGAGGGGAAGTTTGACAGCCTCCTTGGAGGCTGCTGGAGCACCCCTACCAGCTAGCCAGAGCCAGTACAGGCTAGCTCCATACCCGCCACCCTACCTCCAACCCAACAGGTGAATGTCTGTCGGATTGGAGAAGGGGCTTTAACTCAGTGTGCTCAGGAGATTAGTTAGTAGGGCTGTGCGAAATGGCTGTGTTTTGATTCGGTTTCAGATTAAGCCGTTTCGAAGGACAGTGATTCGTTTCAGTGTTTTGGATCACTGTCCTGTTTTCATAGATTTCATAGACATTAGGGCTGGAAGGGACCTTGAAAGATCTTTGAGTCCAGCCCCCTGCCCCAGGGCAGGAAGTCACCTAGGGTCAAAGGATGCCAGCAAGGTATGCATCCAAGTTTCTCTTCAAAGCATTCAAAGTAGGTTCTTGACCCACTTCCGGTGGCAGGCTATTCCAGACCTGGGGGGCTCGGACAGTAAAGAAATTCCTCCTTATGTCCAGCCTGAAACAGTGTTGCAGGAGTTTATAACTGTTCAACTTTGTCATCCCTTGGGGCGCTCTGGTGAACAATCATTCCCCCAGATCCTGGTGAACACCCCTGATAAACTTATAGGTGGCCATCAGATCACCCCTGAGCCTGCACTTTTCCAGACTGAAGAGTCCCATGGCTCTCAGCCTGTCATCGTCAGGTCTGTTTTCCTGACCTCTGATCATGCGCGTGGCTCTCCTCTGGACTCTCTCAAGCTTCTCCACATCCTTTTTGAATTGTGGGGCCCAAAACTGGACACAGTACTCCAGCTGCGGCCTCACCAAGACCATGTACAATGGAGAGAATGATGTGCTGGGATTGCTTGAGAAGTATCTATGGATGCAAGCCAGCATTTTGGTCGCTTTACTAGCTGCAGCATCACATTGAAGGCTCCTGTTCGTCTTGTGGTCAATCATGACCCCCAAGTCCCTTTCATCCACAGTGCTAGCCAGCATAGCACTGCCGAGCCTATAAGCCTACTGCCGGTT
>NW_005842786.1:213379-242508 GCF_000455745.1 Alligator sinensis | reverse complement strand
CCCGGGTTGGCTAGCCCTCAGGATGTTGCCAGCGGCCAGTCCGTTAAAAATGGCCTCTTTGATAATCTTTTCTAAGACCTTTCCCAGGATAGAGGTTAGGCTGATGGGCCTGTAATTTGCTGGATCCACTTTCCTCCCTTTCTTAAAGATAGGCACCACATTGCCCTTCTTCCAGTCTCTGGGCACTTCACCAGAGCACCAGAAGTTCTCGAAGATCCGTGCCAGGGGCTGGGCTATGATGCTAGCCAGCTCCTTGAGTACCCTTGGGTGTAGATTGTCAGGGAGGTCTGACTTGAAGCTGTCCAGCCTTTCATGGGTTTCCTTCACAAGGTCAGCATTGATGGAGGGCAAGTAATCTCCCTCACCTGGGCCTCCCTGCCCCGTAATGGGCAGGGGTGTTCTGTGGGACTGATGAAAGACCGTCGCAAAATACCCATTTAATAGGTTGGCTTTTTCCTGGGCGTTGGTTGTCAGTTTTCCCATCTGGTTTAGCAGGCGTCCAAAGTTGCCCTTGCTTTTCCTCCGGCTCCCCACATATCTAAAATAGAACTTTTTATTGTCCTTGATACTTGTAGCTAGTTGGAGTTCCATCGCAACCTTGGCTTTCCTGGTTCACTCCCTGCAGGACCGGACCAGTGTAGAATATTCCTCCTTGGAGGTGGATCCCATCCTCCATCCTTTGTAGGCCTTTCTTTTCAGATGCAGGAGGTCCGCTACTTCCCTGGAGAGCCAAGGAGGCTGCTCTGCCCTTTTGCTGCCTTTCCTCTGAGATGGAATAGCCTTAGCTTGTGCATCGAGGATTGCTCCCTTGGGGAGCAACCACTATTCCTGAACTCCTCTCCCCTTGGGGTCATGGTCCCTTAGGGTCTCACCAACAAGCCTCCTGAGCTTGTCAAAGTCAGCTTTCCTGAAGTCAAGGATTTCTGTATTGCTGACTGACTTGCCAGCTTTACGGCAGATGGTGAAGGTGATCAGCTCATGGTCGCTGTCACCCAGCTTTCCATCGATCATTAGGTTGCTGATTAGGTCGTCCCTGGTTGCCAGTACCAGGTTGAGCAGTGCTTTACCTCTCGTTGGCCCATAGACTTCTTGTGTCTTGTTTTGTTTCAGCAGAATCTCCTCTGAATCTGTTTTGAACAGGCTGCAAGCTTCGCACAGCCCTACCCAGCCAGGCAGGGCTTGGGGCCCCAGCGGGTAGCAGGATGGGGCTGTGGGTGGCTCGTCCAGGGGAGGGGTAGGGCTGCTGCCCCCTGTGCAGGAGAGGAGACCCCAACACAGATCTCTGATTCCTATTACACTGGGTCGTGGGGCAGGGAAGCAGCGCAGAGTGGCAAGCAAGCCTGCTGGGCCCTGCTGCGCAACTTGGTTCTGCAGGGAGCAGAGATCTGTCAGGGGTCTCCTCACGGCCACTGCCCACCTCGTGCAGCCGCGTGTCACCAGAGCAGTGAAGGGTGGGCAGCAGCAGCAAGGAGACCCTCTGGCACAGATCTCTGCTCCCTGCAGAGCCAAGTCGTATGGCAGGGCAGCAGAGTACAGCCATTTCCCTGCAAGACTAGCTCCTAAACTCCAAAATTTTCTGAAACATTTCCGAAATATTTCAGATGCCTCATTTCATTTTGAAGATGTTTCTGAGCCTTCCATTTTGTTTTGGATTTGGTGTTCCGGTGCCAAAGCAGCCCAAAACAACTCTGAAACAAAATAGCTGCTGAAATTTCTCACAGCCCTATTAGTTAGTGAGGCACTGAAGAACAGGAGCATTGGTGAAATGGGAGTCCAGGAAGGGTGGTCATTCCTAAAGGAAACAATCTTACAGGTGCAGATGGAGACAATCCCATTGTGCAGGAAAGGGGGAAAAGGGGCCAAGAAACCCTCCTGGCTGAAAACGGAAATCCAGGAAAGCCTAGGGGCAAAACAGAGGCACATAGGCTGTGGAAGCAGGGGGTAGCTACCAAGGCGGAGTACACCTACTTGGCCCACACTTGCAGGGTAGCAGTCAGAAAGACCAAAGCACAAATGGAACTTAGTCTGGCAACAAAAATTAAAGACAACAAAAACTCATTCAGGTATATAGGGAGTAAAAAGAAGGCGCAGGGTAGCATAGGACTCCTACAGGATAAACTAGGGCAATTAGTGACAGATGGGTGGACAAGGCTGAGCTCTTCAATGAGCTTTTTGCTTCTGTATTCCTGAACATGGATCAGGACAGATCTCCCAATTGGATCATGGGTAGGCACAAAAGGGAAACCAGCCCACCAACTGTTAGCACTGACTTAGTGAAGGGACACATGGAAAGGTTGGATGTGTTTATGTCAGCAGGCCCAGATGATCTTCATCCAAGGGTGCTGAAGGAAGTGGCCAGTGTCATAGCAGCGCCAGTGGCATGGCTGTTTGAGCACTCTTGGTGCTCAGGTCATGTCCCAGAGGACTGGAAAAGAGCCAGCGTGGTCCCTATTTTCAAGAAGGGGAGGAAGGAGGATCCAGGTAACTATAGACCAGTTAGTCTCACCTGTATCCTTGGGAAAACCTCTGAAAGAATTATTAAGGATCACATTTGTGGGAGTTCAGCAGAAAAAACAATGCTTGTTTCTTTTTATGACCAGGTCACAAAATGTTTAGACTCAGGAATCAAGGTAGATGTCATTTATTTGGATTTTAAGAAAGCATTTGATATGGTATCTCATCCTATTCTCACAGATAAACTGAGAGACTGTGACGTAGATGATTACACAGTAAGGTGGGTGGCAAATTGGCCTAGGGGTCAAACCCAGAGAGTAGTGGTGGATGGGTTGGTATTGACCTGGAAAGATGTGGGCAGTGGAGTCCCACAGAGCTCGATCCAGTGGCGATGCTTAGGGGGTACACAGGGGTGCACATGTACCTCCTGAGAACGCTGATGCACCCCCTGTCAGGCCGCACTCCCTGTTTAGGCGATGGGCAGGTGGGCAGGCAGGAGCACCAGAAATGGTTGCGGGACTGCCGGAAGCAGCGCAGCTGCTCTTTTTGGTGAGTGAGATCGGTCACGGTCAGCGCAATTGGCCACCAGGGGACACCCCCCTCCCCCTTCCCCCCGCCCAGTCAACGCGATCGGCTGCTAGGGGACCCACTCCTCCCCCACACTCCCTGACTCAAGAGGCACCAGGTGCCCATGGCTCGGTCCTTGGATCTGTGCTGTTCAATGTCTTCATCAGTGACTTGGATGAGGGTGTGGAAAGCACTCCAAATTTGCTGACGATACCAGTTAACACACCAGAGGGTAGAGAATGAATCCAGGCAGATTTGGACAGGTTGGAAATGTGGGCAGAACAGAATAGGATGCAGTTCAACAAGCACAAGTGCAAGGTACTGCACCTAGGGAGAAAGAATCACCAGCACAATTACAAGCTGCTGGGGGGACCTTCTCAGCAGCACAGCAGTGGAAAGGGATCTCAGAATCATTGTTGACACCCAAATGAACATGACTCGTCAATGTGACAAAGTGGTCAGTAAAGCTAACCGCACTTTATCATGTATTAACAGGTGCATGACAAACAAGTCCAGAAGGCGATACTTCCCCCCTATGCGATGTTGGTCAGACCACAGTTGGCGTACTGTGTCCAGTTTTGGGCGCCATACTTCAAGAGGGATCTGGACAACCTGAGAGGGTGCAGAGGAGGGCCACTCGTATGGTTAGGGGCCTGCAGGCAAAGCCCTATGAGGAGATATTGAGGGCCCTGGATCTCTTCAGCTTCTGCAAGAGAAGGCTGAGAGGTGATCTTGTGGTTGTGGCTGCCTACAAAAATTCATTAGGGAGTGGGGGGCAACAAGGAATAGGAAATGCTCTGTTTACCAGGGCACCCCTTGGAGTAACTAGGAACACTGCCCACAAACTGATGGAAAGCAGATTTAGGTTAGACATCAGGAAGAACTTCTTTATGCTGAGGGTTGCTAGAATCTGGAATGGGTTTCCAAGGGAGGTGGTTCTCTTCCCTACCCCGGGGGTCCTTAAGAGGAGGCTAGACATGCACCTGGCTGGGGTCATCTGACCCCAGCCCTCTTTCCTGCTCAGGGCAGGGGGTCAGACTTGCTTTCCTCCCCAGAGCCAGGGATCAGACTCAATGATCTGCTGAAGTCCCTTTCAACCCAAACATCTATGAAGCTATGAATCATGGCACTTTACGTAAAATGCCACAAGTTAGAGCAGGGCCCTAATGTCTATCTGTGCCCAAAAGTAACCTCTGAAATGTTTCCAAGTGAAACGCACTTGGAAACATTTCAAAAACTAATATTTTCAGGCAGGGGGTAGACATACAGGCTCTGGAGCATTCCTGGCTGGAACATTTCAAAACAGTGTACCCTTCTCTAGCACCAGCCAGGAGGTGTTCAAGGACGCTACAGCAATCTGCAGATCCATTCCCCGCTCCCCCAGCAGGGAGGGGAGGTAAACAGGGAGGAAGCAGAGGATCCTTGCTGCCATGATCCCAATTCTCCAGTCCCAAATCCCTCAGATCTCTCCTCTCCCCCTTAGAGCCCCGCTGGGGCTGTGCAGAAGGAACAAAAGGTGAAACACTCCCAAATAACACCTCATTTAAAGAGTTAGCATTTTAGAGCACTTTGGCAGCTTTTGAAACACTTCAAAGAGCATGTATGTTTGTAGACTAGTGGTTACCAACCAGTCGGTCTCGATTGACTGGTCAATCATGGAGCATCTGACAGTCGATCTCAGACTGTCAGAGGCTCCACAATCAGGAGTGGCAGGACACACGTTGCTGGGACAAGCCATACCCCCTGCTGGATGGGGGGGTGGCCTGGGGTAGGGTGGGGGGGCAGGGTGGGACCGGGGTTGGGCAGGTGTTGGGGGGCATGGTAGATCCTGGGGTGCCAAAAAGTGATCTTCACCATAAAAAGATTGGAGACCACTGTTGTAGACCATTCAAAACAGTTCAGTTGTTACTTCTGTCCACACCCTAATCAAGTGTGAACTCAAAGTTTCATTAGGAAAGATAAACTGAAGAGGGGGAGTAATAGTGCTGTATTTCCCATTTTATAGGTGCAGACCTGAAGCACAGATAAATTAAGTAGTATAACCAAAGTGACAGCAGATGTATAGGACAGAGTCAGAACCTGCTCTAAGTTCCAGTACATTACCTAACCAAAAGGCCATCCAGCCTACTGTAAAACATTACTTTCACCTCCTGAACTATCTATTCATTATGATTCATTACGATTACTTCCAACTATTTATCTATTATTTGTGAGATAACATTGAACTATTCTTCTAGCATAGTACCTCATGGTTTCTCTGCAGACTTTCATGACATGTAGTAGAAGATTTTGTCTTCTCCCATTTCTCTGCTACTTGGTTTGCTTCTTCTATTTTTTGCTCGTAGCTTTTCTGGGAGTTTAGCAAAGTCACTTCATAAAACTCTTGAATATCTGTTAGTAAAAAGAAACAAGTAAGAGACTTCATTTGATATGCTGGATTTTACAGTCCCTGATATTTATCTCTAACTAGTACATATTTATGCACTTTGGAGTCTACATTATAACGATAAACACATATTATTATTTCTAGCAGAAGGCACGAATATGTAAACTAGTTTTCCGAAATGTCATGTAGGTTTCTGAGAAAATTTCCTGCTTTAAAAGATTTTGTTGGCTGTTTGAAGGAAACACATGAATAATAATTATAAGGAAAGACTGAATGAATGCTTTGCATGAAATTATACACAAATCCCAACCATTTATATAGAGCAAGATCTTGTACAAGAAAAAGAACAGTTCAAATTATCTTGGAAAGAAAACTAGAAAACAGCTAAATATTAGGCATCTCAAAAGATGTTCACCCCTAACACCTGCTTGAGTCCTTGCTGCTAGTGAATGAGAAATCTGTTAAGAAAGCTCAAAGGCCACTCTGGCTGGGCCAGTCACAAACTACCTCTAGTTAGTTAAATTAACCCTTTTAAAAGTTTATCTCCCTACTCCTATGGCATGACATCCATCCATCTTAGATGGGAGACTGGGTTGGATTTTCAATGATGGAACAGCCCAGAGAGAGGGGAAAGCACCCGCTGCAGAACATAAGCGAAACCCCCTCCTCTGGCAAGAGGTTTCTACCTCTCATTAGCCAGCCAAAGAGAGATGAGAACAGATCGACTCCTTATTTCTGATACCTGCAAGTCAGACTAACCTTCGTCTAACATATCACACAATATCTTAGCACTAGCATAAGATGATGGAAAAAAAGTCTCATACATTGTTCTTTTAAAATAATAAAACAGCCATCAAGTGTGAGCAGTAGTTTGGCAGGGATATTACCATGTTAATAAAACACACTTACTGAATGACCTGAGCAGAGGGATTCACAGGAATCTATATATTATACAATGCTAAGAATTTTGAACTTTTACCATTTAATTTAACAATTATAGAGCAATAGCTACAATGGGAATCAGGGAGGGGGGGAGGGGGGGGGTTATTCCACCACAAGAATTTGCATAGCAAAGTTAGTAATATATGGTATATGTGGTTCTTTGCCGGACTGATTTATATTGCAACTCCAGCTAAGGCACATAAAACTTAATATGTAACAAATTCTAGGTAAATTACCTGCAGGAATCAGCTAGTATTTGGCCTGTGGCTGTTGCATTTGCTGCTATAGCTGTCAGAGTATTTATTGGGTTGACAGGAGTCAGTCAGACAAGAAGCAGAAGTACAGTACTTGCAATTGGACATTAAAGGTTGTTTTCTTCATGTGTGCCCTCAAAAACTAACTCCTACACATCTCATGTGGTACACATGTGTAAAAAGATACATATCTACAAACGTAAAAAGAGAAACACCTTCTAACAACCTTTCTGCTCTAAGAAAACTCCAGGTTCCTTCTCTGGGATCTGGTATGTAAAAAGAGCAGTTCAGCATACTTGCAGTTATAAAAGTTTCTGGAACACAGCAAATATACTACAGTATGTCACTTTGTATTTCCATAAGCAAAAAATCACTCTCTCTGTAGAAAAAGACAATAGTTTCCAACTCAGTCAATGAGAGCACAAATTAGGAGCTGTAATTTGCAAAAGAAATTTGGTGTGACACCCAATCACCCAATTAATGGGGATGAGAAAATGGGTGGAGAGTGGCAAGGGTATGAGTATACTGTAGCAGAAATGATTAGATGAAGAGAAGCATGAGATAGAATAGCAAGAGGGTTGAGATAGTGGGGAGGCCATATTTAAAACCATCACAACAGCATTGCTATTGCCATTTATGGTAACCAAAATCCAGCCTCTCTCTTGGATTAAACGTATAGGAAGGAAAACCAAGCAAAACACTAGAATCTTAGGCAAATGAAATCGGTATGAGGAAGTTGTCCAATTCCCAAAAAAGCAAGAAGATCATCATCATCGGCAGTCCCACACAGTCAAGGATGACTGCCTTCCATGATTGTCTTATCTGTGGGTCTGAATATGACTTACAAGGCCTATCCAGTATCAACCGACTCTATTGCAGCTTGGACACGTTTCCATGTGGGATGGATGGCTCTGAGTTCTGGGTTTTGTCTGCAAGACGCTGTTTCTGCATCTCCCATTTTTCCATCTCCTCTTCTTGTTGTTGTTGTAAGGTTTTAAAGTCCTAGGATCCTTGCAGCAGACTGCCTTCATTTGGGGCAGTCCTGGGCAATAGTCTCCCATGAGGTGATAATGATTTGCATTTTTTTTCAAATTGTCCTTGAAGCACTTTCTCTGCCCTCCTCTTGAGCATATCCCTTGACTGAGCCGAGAGAATAAAACCTGCTTCAGGAGTCTGAAGCTGGGCACCCGGATAACGTGGCCAGCCTGGTGAAATTAATGTCAGGTGATCATCATCTCAATGCTTGTGGTGTTTGTTTGCAAGAGGATGCTAATGTTGGTGCATCTATCTTCCCACTGAATTCGAAGCATCTTCTGCAGCTAGTATTTATGGTTCTCCTTCAGTGACTTGAGGTGTCTCCTATACATTGTCCGTGTCTCAGCTCCATGCAGTAAGGTGAGAATCACAACTGCTTCATAAACCATAAGCTTGTTATTGGATCTGATGTTGCGATCTGTGAATATCCATTTCCTCAAGCATCTGAAAGCTGCGCTTGCACATTTGAGGCTATGTTGGATTTCTTGTCAGCCTTCTGTGAGAGATGGCTTCTGAGATACAGGAAATACTCAACAGTCCCCAGAGTCTCACCATGAATCTGAATTACTGGAGCTAGGGTCTGCTCATTAAAGGGAGGCTGTCCAACATGTTGACAGATGAAAGGAGACATGACAAAATAAGTTAATCAGTAGCGTTTGGCACTTGTGTGGGAGAAGAACCCAATACATGACTGGTAAACCTTCCCACAGTGGTTACAAGTCCACTCACCAGATGGAAATTGAAGCACACACTGCTTCCTGGCTCACCTGAGGGTCTCAGCCTGGGGTCTCTAATGGCTCTCCACAGTGACTGCACCAGCCTTGACCTGGCTTCTCCAGACTAGGAGGTGGTAGGCAGGGTTCTCCCAGCTGTCAGTGGGAGTGCTGAATTTCTTGAGACCTTGCTGCCGTATCAGATTTTTAGCCTTCCTCTGCATCACGGGCAGTTCTTGAGTTGGCCATAGAGCACAGCCTTCAGTCTGCTCATTAAGAGCTTGTTGATGGAGGACCTTAGTTTTCTGAATGTTAAGCTCAGTCCCATTTTCTTGTATGCCTCAGTAAAGACCCTGCCGATTGCCTGAAGATCTGCTTCCAAGTAAGCACACACTACAGACACATCAGTATACTGGAGCTCAGTGACTGAGGTCAGGGTGGTCTTCATTTGGCAATGCTTGTTCTACAGTGGGTGGTGTTGGTAAACAGGAACCAAAAATACTCTCTTCTTTTGGCACCTGAGCAGTTGTTCTACCTAATCCCTCACTTACAAACACTTCATCAGGAGAGATCTTTGATCTTCATGCATTTTTCAAAAGTGTTTGATGTCACAGATTTTATTTATCCAAGTTCAGTGGAATGCATTCATTTAGTTGTTAATTTAGGCGTGATTTGCAATCCTTAATAATCTTATTTTTACCTGTTGCTCAATTAGGCTGTCCTGAATTGTCTCTTGAATTTAACAGATCAAGATACATTGCCACAAGGAATCTCTTATATTTTATGATGAAGTAATCATAGAGAGATAAATTGGGTACTTTATTTGGGATACTTCCTCCTTGAGGATGTGGAAAGCCAAATTTTCTCTGTCAGATTAATTCCTTAATATTGTCTGACAGGCCCAAGTGCTGGAAAAATGCATCAATATAATTTTACAAACATATACAGACACGTATAAGGTACCAAGTCCTTTATTAAATGATGCTATCATTAATCTGGTCAGAACATGCAACTTCTATTCTCAGTGACCATCTACCATGGTTCACTACTTCTCACCCTGACGACTTATAAGAAGACACATAGGGGGACCAATTAGCCTCTTAGTCAAGGCTGTCTATGTGGCTCAGAGCTGAACACCCTGTGGGCTAGACCAGTGGGGGAAGCACACCCATGGTCTGCACCAGGTTGAGACGTGGGCCCTCTGGGCCACTTGCTGTATGAGAACTCCTCCACCCCTGACTTCACTGTGTGCTTGTGTACCCACACCTCTGCACCACATGCCTGCCCACCCCTACTCCCACCACTGCACTGCAAACCCATGCTGCCCCTGACTTGCCCTCAGCTACTTGGGTTGGGCCATATTGTACTGCCACGCACTCTGGGGCAGGGGCAGTCAGCAAAAGCCAAAGGGGGGGGGGGCACAGAATCCAGTAGCTGTTGCAGCTGGAGCAATGGGATGAGTGACAGCATGTTGTGTTGGTGTAAGTCCATGGACTCTCCCTGTTTTACATCAGTGTAAGATTGAGCAGAATCTGCCTTTTTTTAAAGGGATCAACAACAAAAAAAAGACTTGGAGTTCTTTATATGGCCCCTTATGCATATTCATTATGATACAGTATCTAACTGTATGTAGTATCTACATATGCTACAGCATCTAATCATATGCTATTCATTTATGTAGGATCCCTTCCTCGCTCAAAGTACAGATTGCCAATGTGCCAGTGAACAGTTCTTCAATATTTTGTTTTCTCCTCATCACTTAGGCTAGGGACAGACATTACACATAAACCTGTTTAAGTGCTCAGAAACTGGTTTAAACCTGTAACAGAACAGATGTTCAGTGCACATAAACCAGTTTGAAAATGGCTGAAACTGGTTTGAGATAAATCTGATTGAATGTAGTATCAGACTTAACTGATTTGGATCAAACCGATTTATGCAATTTCTGTCCCAGACCCCTTCCTGGTTTAAGTTAAACCAGAGTCTCCCAGCATCCCAGATGCTTTGCAACTCTGGGCGGGGCTCTGCTCCAGCCCAGTAGGGCTGGTCCCGCCCCTCTGCTCCCTGGCTGCAGCTCCAGCAGAGACTGCAGGTACAGCAGCATCTGCCTGGCTTCCTCCTGCTCTACCCCCCACTCCCTGCTCAAGCAGGGATTCCCCCCTCCCCTCTCCTTACACAGACACACACTACTAGCTAGCATACTACATGCCGGCTAGTGTCTGTGTTGTGGGAGACAGAACAAAGGCAGACAGGATAATGTCAGCTTAGGACTTCTTGAAGCTAATCAACAGGTAATGTCCCTCCATTCCTTCCTTGGAAAATAATTGTTTAAGAAGAACTTAAAATAATGAGAGGGGCTTTTGTTTTGTTTGATGGGCTGATAAATGCTAAAAAGTCCCTGTATAATTCCCTGCTGTGTAACTAAATGCTCTGTTATCAACAGGGAACCCCTCCCTAATCAGAGTGTCGTGCCAGGGCCTGGCCATGCCTCCCTCAGCTCAGCACTATGGAAGGGAAGGGAGGGCTACTCTAGCACCCCCACCTCCCCCGGCTTCTAGCCTGAGCCATTTCAGGCATGTCCCTGCGTTTTTTCAGTCCAGAGGTATTGTCTGTGCGATTACAAATTGGTTCAGCCTAGCCAGGTTAGGCTAACCTGTAAAGATTAAATCAACTCAGGCTCAAGCTTTTTGAATGTCTGTCCCTAGCCTTAGTGTATGAGCTAGTTAAGCTCTGCAATGAAGACAGAATTACCAATGTCTTCTGTGGTGCAGTCACTATTGCATGTGAGAGCTACACAAACATTAATTCATCTTTGCAATGGCCCTGTGAGGTGAAGTAGTGCTTTTTTCCCATTTTATATATTGAGAACTGAGGAACAGAGAAGTGAAGATCAAAAGTAGCTACTAATTTTGTGTACCAATTTGACAGCAAGGATAGATGTAACATTTACAACACTCTAAAGCACTATAAAAATTTGAGTGGACAGGTGATGAATAGCATTATAGCACTACAAATCAGCCCAAACAATATAAAAAATGACCCTGGATGAAAGAGAGAACTTTGAAGTGCTTCACAGTAATGCTTTAGCTGGGAGGCAGTTGTACATTTGTACACTACTGAAGTATTTCAGTAAAAAGTAGACTTAAAGCCTACTTTTAGTAGGCTTTAAGTCCTTCATATGCAGGGCCAGATTAGCCCTTTAGTGGGCCCTAAGCAAACAAATTCATGGGCCCCTACTTTTTTTCAATCAATAATTATAATAGGTAAAATAAGCACAACTGGGCCCCTTCTTCACTTAGGGCCCTAGGCATGTGCTTAGTTTGCCTATGTGTTAATCCGGCCCTGTTCATATGTATGTCCGTCTATACCCTGAGTTACCCAAGAACTTTGCTTTATATAAAGAGTACGTCAGTATTATATAACATGCTAAAGTTGTGTGTTCAAAGTACAGCTCTGTTTGACCTGCCTTGTAGCTTTGAGTTCTAAGCACTGCTGCAAATCAACATCCCAGTTCTCTAGTTGGGGACTTTCTCAGAAAATGAGAGAGACAGTTAGTAGTCACCTTTACAGAACTGGTTTAAGTGGACTGGCCAGCATCACACAGAAATACTATGGCAGCAAGGGCATAAGCTATATCCTTGTGGTGATATTCAACTGTCTTATCCATGAGATTCCCTTTTTCCCTTCATGCACCCATCTGCCTGATTCACTGCAAACTTTCCAACTTCTGCAACAAATGAGATATGGAATCTATGAACAAATCCTCTTTATGTCACAACTCTGGTATATCCCCAAAGCAGTTCCATCCCCTTCACTGACTGAGGCAGGGGTCATGGGGAGAATCACAGTGTGATATGATAAGTTTGCACAAGCCTCCCTCATTTTTAATCTTTGACTGCTGGACTTTCCAGCCACAATGATGTTCTTTTAACACAGCTTGGGTGTGTGTAATTTATATAAAAATCACAATATTAATTCATTATAAGAAAATGTGACTGCTCTGCCAGCAGAAAGGTTAAATGAATTATGAGGGTAAGAAAATTCCAATGACAAAATTTATAGTTGACTAATCTGCATTCAAACATTCTTCTGTGACCACAGGAGCCTTCACTGACATGCTAATGAAGGGAGAGAAAAAAAGATGATTCAATACAATGACTGTCGCTTTCAGTTCTAGTTGCCTCAGCCCCAGAAAGAGCGATAAATTGAAGGGAAAATGATTAAAGGTCCGAGAATACCAACTTCAGAGGAGCAGAATAATAATAATTATATGCACTTCTATGGTTCTATGCAGACAAGGTTTTCAAAGCCTGTTACAAATATTAAGAATGAGTCTAAGTAATTTGTGCACAAGACCTCAGAAGTTGCCAGGCCGAGAGAGATCAGTGGCAGAAGATAGCAAATGAGCGTGCAAGAGAGTCTCAAATCCATCTGCAACAACTGGGCTCAAAGAATTTGGGATGGATTCAGGAATGGCCAGTGCATTCAGACCTATGTAGATCTACTAGGTAGGCATGACCGATAGGGTGCATTCAGATGAGCACACATGTGAGGTTTGTGGTGCTGCAGACCCATCTGTGGCACCACAAACCACATGCACTGCAAATGCCCATGTTCACCACACTGCTAATTAGCAGTGCAGTGTTTTTTTCTGACACCAGGAGACCCTGGTGTCAAAAAAACCTGTGGCAGAAAAAAGCAGGGTGGCACACGTGGCAGCAGCATGTGCTGCCTGAAACTGGATCCTGGCCAGCCGGAGCCATACTCCAGCTGCTGGCCAGGCTCTCTGCTGCTGGATCGCTACCGCTGGAGCCCTGGGACACCTGCACAAGTAAGGCTGCCAGGGCCAGCCCAAATGCTGGCCCCAGCCTCCCCCTACCCCACATGGGGCAACTCTCCGAGAGCCAGAGCATGCATGTGCTGCTATTTTTCCTTGGGGAAATGCATTTATGCACTTATCTGGACACACCCATAGAAGCAGGATAAAGGGACCGTGGCTACTGCAGAAACTCTCTACTGTACAAGCAGGTATGGAGTGGCTTCACTAGTATTTTATGGACTGGGAAGGAAACATCCTATCTGCCACAATTTATCCCCCTTAAGGAATGTGGGAACATGCATCATTCCAGTATTGAGAAGGGGCTGAGATTTGCTCCTAATACCTCTTTACTATCATACAGAACCCTGCACCATACCAGCTGATTTCCTGACTCTTTTTAATATGCGGAAGAAGTGTCAAGTTTTTATTCAAGTCATCGGTACTGCCTCCCAATGATCCATATGCTTGTATATATTCGTTCTCCAGCTTATTACACAGCTAAGCAAGCCTTTTCATCCAAAATACAATACTACTACTAAAACTATCCAAATAAGATACAGATGTTTTTGGGTCCCATTTTCCCTATATTTACTCCTTTTTAAGTCTCCCCACTTCAGCTACATTCATCCCAGTTTAACTGTAAATCAGGAATAGAATCAGGATCACATGCCTAAAAGAGCATGGAGTAGAGAGAAAAGTTCCAGTTATAGCTGTCTTGCATTTACAAAGCTGGGGGAGGAAAAGGGAAGATTGAACTGTGAAAACAAACAAATTGATGCTAGTCTTCCCAGTGCTATCTATATTTTATGTAACAAGAATAACTAAGTTTAAAAGGCTGACCTTGTACATTGATGAGTTTGAATTTATGGTGTATGTTTCAGCAAACACTTCTTCCCTTCTAACTTGCTATACATGTCACTATGTGATGTAAAGACTCACACAGCGACCACGAGCTGATCACCATCCGCCGAAAAGCTGGCAAGTCGGTCAGCAACGCGCAAGTCGCTGACTTCAGGAAAGCCGACTTTGAAAAGCTCAGGAGGCTTGTCAGTGAGGCCCTAAGGGACCGTGACCACAGGGAGAGGGGAGTTCAAGAGGAGTGGTTGCTCCTCAAGGGAGCGATCCTCAATGCACAAACTAAGTCTATTCCATCTCGGAGGAAAGGCAGCAAGAGGGCACAGCAGCCCCCCTGGCTCTCCAGGGACCTAGCAGATCTCCTGAGGCTAAAAAGAAAGGCCTACAAAGGATGGAGGATGGGAGTCACCTCCAAGGAGGATTATTCTGCACTGGTCCGGTCCTGTAGGGAGCAGACCAGGAAAGCCAAGGCTGCAACTGAACTCCAGCTACCTTTGAGCATCAAGGACAATAAAAAGTCCTTTTTCAGATATGTGGGGAGCCGGAGGAAAAGCAGGGGCAACACTGGACCCCTGCTGAATTATGCAAAGGCAGAATAAAGAAGAAAGGCAGGCTGTCATCTCCATCATTCAAGTGGAAAGGAAAATATTAATGACAAGGGAAAGCAATAGGGTTCAACTGTCTTAAAAGGTTGTTATACACAATGGTGAATTTAGGAAAGTCTTGGTTGTAGAAAAAGATGTGATTGACAGCACCAAAAAAGGTATATTTTTGAAGGATTATGTGGAGTGTTGAAGAGTACAACACTCTTTTTCATTCGAGTGTTTCAGTCCCTGTTTAGTGACTTCCCTTTTTTAGCTTACCACGTAGTTTCAAGTGACGGCAACAACAAAGCTTCTACATGGATGCATTTGAACTGGAGTCATGATGGAGAAAAAGACCTAGGGAGTCTGGTTTGTTTTAATGATCAGTTTTGAAACAATTGTATACGTGGGCTTATAATGAGGGACCTACTGAATTTACGATTTCACATTTTTCATGGACACTGCGAATTAGGATGGTCCCCACGAAAAAATATGGGGATTGTGAAAAAGCACAAAATCAGCAGCAAGGTGGGGTGGGAAGAGCTTCAAAAACTGAAAAAGTGGAAAGCCCTGGCATCCTGAAGTGATGGGGGAGAGATTTTCGTGGTGAAGTGCAGTGGCTCCCTCACACCTCTGGCTGAGGGGCCCCAGAAATCCCACCCCTCCCTGGAGAGATCTTCTGGGGCTCCTCAACTAATCTGTGGTGTGGGGGACCTGCTGCACTCCACTACAAAAATGGCACTGCACTTGGACCACAAAATTTGGGGCAGCTGATCCGAATTTGGTAGGTCCCTAGTTATAATCTTAAACTGGAAGGGCTACCAGCCTAGAAGAATCAGTCTTGAGGAATATTGTCAGCACTGCTCTCAAGCAGCTTGCATCCATAGATGCTTCTCAAGCAAATCCCGGGACGTCATTCTCCCCCTGTACTCGGCCTTAGTGAGGCCGCAGCTGGAGTACTGTGTCCAGATTTGGGCTCCACAATTCAAAAAGGATGTGGAGAAGCTTGAGAGAGTCCAGAGAAGAGCCACGCGTATGATCAGAGGTCAGGGAAGCAGACCCTACGATGACAGGCTGAGAGCCCTGGGGCTCTTTAGCCTGAAAAAGCGCAGGCTCAGGGGTGATCTGATGGCCACCTACAAGTTTATCAGGGGTGACCACCAGCATCTGGGGGAACGTTTGTTCACCAGAGCGCCCCAAGGGATGACGAGGTTGAATGGTCACAAACTACTTCAAGATCGTTTCAGGCTGGACATAAGGAAGAATTTCTTTACTGTCCGAGCCCCCAAGGTCTGGAACAGCCTGCCATCGGAGGTGGTTCAAGCGCCTTCATTGAACACCTTCAAGATGAAACTGGATGCTTATCTTGCTGGGATCCTATGACCCCAGCTGACTTCCTGCCCTTTGGGCGGGGGGCTGGACTCGATGATCTTCCGAGGTCCCTTCCAGCCCTGATGTCTATGAAATCTATGAAATCTATGAAACTTATCAGCTCTTATCCAAACTCCATTCAAGTCAAACAGATTCCCACCAATTTCAACAGGCTTTGGATCAGGCCCATAAGGAAGCAGATATGCACAGGCAGAAGTTGTAGCCTAAAGCAGGGTTTTTCAATGTAATGTAGCATATTTTAAGCTTTTGGGCCTAGGGCACAGGATGCACACCAATTAGAAAGACTGCATTAGTCTAAACAAACAAAAAAAATCAATAGTCAGGTCCTCTTGCTACAAGTACTTGGTTTTTTTTTATTAAACTAAGGGAATATTATAGTATGTCTAAATTTCATCATTTATATCCTGGGAACCAGATTATGCTAGGTCAACTTCAGCCATCTGGTCTGAGTTATTAGGTTGGAACAAAAAAAGGACAGCATCAGTTGTCATTAAGAAGCAAAAAAAACCCCAAACTAGCTTGTGGTGCAGAAGTAGCATGGAAGTGTCGGGGATTGGATCAGCCTGCCAAGGGAGGCCGTTAAGATCCTATGAATGGAAACATTCCAAAAGGAGATTAGAGAACACACTCTATACAACACAACATAACTTGTGCTTTTTCGGGCACAATTAATCTCAGATGAGTTAAGCAATAGCTACAGCATTCTGCAGTAGCAGAAGGGGAGAGAAATTATGATGCAAAAAAAGGGAAAAAAGATATTTTTGGCTTGAATTTTTAAAAAGCACTAGAGTTCTGGAATAAACAGAAGGTGTGGTGTTGGTGTTAACTCTCTAATAAGGATGACTGACCTCCAAACATCAAGGTGGTGCACAGCCTCAGGATCTTAATGGTCTCAACATTACTCATCAGCACCCCCAGTAATACAGTAGCCAGAAATACCTCTTCTACCTTCATTGAAAGACCACACATTATTCACCTTCAGTCTACACTACAACGCCCAGGACCAAGTCTGACAGCAAAGGAGAAACAGAACACTCAGCTTTTCCAACACCAAAATGTCAAGTCAGAAGCAGGTTTGGGTGCTCTCGGGAAGGATTTCACACAGGTTAGGGTAAAAGGATGATAGCTCCCTGAGGCATACAACTATACTCGCCTATGTTTGAGCAAGTCACTTCACTTCCCTGTTCCTTCTTCACACCCTTTGTCTCATCTATTTAGAAGCTTTAAATGTTTGGGGCATGAACTGTTAATGGTGCAGGCCAAGGGCTCAAAACCATAGAACCCTTATATCAGCTGGGACTAGTCACTACCACATGGACTAAATAGCATAACCTATCACCATGACAATATTTCCAGAAGGCTTCAAAGCATTTACCACACGCTGGGTACACAAGAAGCTACAGCACAGTGATTACTGCACATTCGTTTAGTACTTGTATTAGCAAGTACTAAATAAATGCGCGAGAACCAGAGTTACTGAACAGTGGCGCTGGTGAACGTCTTTCAGGTGATGCTACTGCACAGTAGCCTAATAATACTGTGCAGTAGCATATTAGCACTGGCCATGCTGTGATGCACTACTGCACAGTATTTTTCGGCTACTGTAGCATCTCGTGTAGATGCCCCTGTAAGGACTAAAAACGCTTCCTGTTATTTTGCTATATGAAACTTCTTTCCGTTGTTGGACAAACTGTGAGAACAAGGAGCCATGGTCTCAAGTTGCAGCAAGGGAAGTTTAGGTTAGATATTAAGAAAATCTCTCACAAGCAGGGTGGTTAAGCACTGGAGCAGACTTCCCAGAGAGTTGTGGGGGTCTCCATCTTTGGAGGTTTTTAAGACCCAGCTAGACAGAGCCTTGGCTGGGATGATGTAGTTGGGGAAGGTCCTGCTTTGAGCAGGGGGTTGGACTAGATGACCTCCTGTAACAGGGAGCCAATGGCTCCTGTTACTAAAGTGGGTGGAAACACAGCAGGCTAGCCTGACATGTAGACACACAGGCAGCTGATGCAAGGGAATCATGCAGCAGACCTAAAGTGCAGTGGGGGATAAAGAGCCATTTGACTCTGATAGGGCACCATTCAGGGGAATGTGAACTGAACACCTAGAGGGAAAAGGAGGAGAACTGGGGATGTGCAGGGAGCAGAGCTCTTCGGACAGACCAGCTGCACACAAACCCTCTTGCAGGCAAGGAAGCACTCTGAAGGCAGAGAGGTGAGAGCCCCAGGAGATGAAGGTTGTTCCAATGTTTGCTTAGCCAGAGTAGGGGAGGATTTCCTTCAACTGGTAGTTTGCCCTTTTTCTTTCACTACCAATGTTTGTTTACCCAGAGTAGGGGAGGTTTTTGTTAAAGTAATAGCTTGGCTTTCACCAGCTGTGGCTGAAAGGGGAGAAGAGGAAGCCACAGGCAGAAACCAAGAGGGTCAGAAGCCTGAAATAGGAAGGGCAGTAGAGACAGCCTGAGGCTGTAAGGTCTATGACCGGGGCCCAGGGTGAGAGATGGGCCAGGGCGAGAGACAGGGCTGGCACCCGAGAGCCCAAGTCCAGCACAGTGGGCCTAGGCAAAAGGGAGGCTCAGCCAGAGCAGAGGGGGCCAAAGTCAAGAAGGCCAAAGCCCCTAATAAAGGCTTAGAGACCTAAGTGGGACAAGCCTTGCACTGGGGCAAGCCACCCCACTATAGTTATAATCAGTAACATCTCCGAGGCATGAGCATGGCTGTAGGGCAGACAGTGACCAAGTACACAGCCCTTAAAGCACCTAGTGTCCCAAGGCACCGACAGGTACAAAGGGCCATGACAGTTCAGCCATAGGCAGCTCAGCAGTAGGCCAGACTCCCTCTGGACCTCAGGACAGCCTCCCATCCTTTCTCTTCTGAACAATATCAAGGTGTGGCATGAAACAAGAGGAAAGGGCATCCCAAGGGATCAGAAGAGGCAGGAGATGTGTGTCCCCCAAGGGTGCTATAGCACCACAGGACACAGACCTGTCATGCCTCCCGAGGTCCCTTCCAATCATAATTTTCTATGATTCTGTGACACAGGAACAGTGAAAAAGTAAGAGTAAAACCATCAACCTACATTCAGAAACAGTAGCATAACAGTGGCCACTGCTGCCAGTCTGACACCTACTGCCATCCCTGCCTCCCGGGGCACAAACCCTGATAGTTACACCTCTGGTCAGAACTCACCTGAACAGCCCTGCCAGAAATCTCCGTATCATGAGCAGTTGCCCAAAAAGCTCGAGGAAGCAAATATTCAGCAGTAACTCAAGGACTGATGAGCAGAGCCAAACAAAAATCACAAGCAAAGAAAAAGAACAAGAACTACAGTTGCAAGTCCTCTTCCACAGTAATGAAATCTATGCTAAAAATAATAGTCTAGAAGCCATACCTCAGAAAAACAAAGCCATCTTCTATGCAGATCAAGTCACAATACTAAACAGACTACCCTAGCTTGACCTACAGTTCCTAATCTTTTATTATTATGACACATTAGTTTGTGTGTACATGTATAATGTATATTACTCTTACGGTGACAATTTTCTATAGAACTGAACATGCAGGCAATTCTGCTCATTTTGTTTCTGAATATAAAATCTTGACAGAACCTTTAAATTGCTGGAAAGCAAAGTAATGAATACTTGTATTTGCTACCCACTCAGAATTATGCAGATGTGAAATTTTACCAGTACAAAGTAAGTACACACACACACTCATTTGGCACGCACATTATTGGACCCAGTTCATCCACACACTTCGGCTGCTTTGTACAAAGCCAGTGTTAGCTGTAACCTGAATGTAAATGTTACAGCTCTTTTGCATTGCTGAAGCAGCGTTAAACAGCCACAGCATACCACTAAATAAGCCCTACTGTTTATGCATTAGAAAAGATATGTAAATAGAAAGTGAAGCTTATACTGGTCAGTACTCACAAAAAAACCTTGAATCTTCCTAAGTATATGTGCATTAGGATACACCTTTCATAGGATGATAAATATTCCTTGAGAGAGAATACTAAGGTGTGGTAATTTTTCTATATCAACTTAGAGATATATAAGCAGCTTTTTCCAATACTGTGTATTGATCTGTGTGCGCTAGATAGAGAAAAAAGTTATCTATGACAAACAAATAAGGTCCGACTGCAAGATTGTCTTATTCACTGTACAGGTTAGAAAACTTAATTGAGGGCCACTGATGTGAACTGAATTTCCCTCGACTTCAATGTAGCTTGATGGTTCTACTTTTTCATGCAGCAGTCTAATTCTCTTTGCATGTTTCTTTTCTCCTGAAGTGTCTCATGCAGATCCCCGGCTGTGGATTACAGAAGCTAGGAACAGCATTTTCCTCTGACTGATTCTGAAGTGATTCAAACAAAAGAACTGAAGTTAGATGTCTTTATACTCCCCAGTTACATTATTGCTTTCTTGTGCAATTCTGGCTGCTCAAAATGCAACAAATATATTTTCCTTAAATAGCTCTAATGGATTCATGGAGCTGGTAACACTGTATTGCACTACTCAGACAAGAGTCCAGAAATCAAAAGCATTTTTCATAGGTGAGACAGCAGTCATAGCAAAACTTTCCTTGAATGAAATTTGAGGTTGTATTATTTACTTTTTTATTCCAGAAGGTAACCAGCTGTAAACTCAATTTCCCACGACATATCAGGAGGAATAGTGCTGCACACTGAACCAAAAAATTGAAGGTGCATCATTGCTAAATGCTTTATAAACAGAATCAAGTCCCTGTTATGCGCTTTGCTATTGTAGCTGTGCACCAGTGGGTTGGGGAAGGGTTTGCTAAGAGGAAATGTAGTATTTAAAAATGAATGCATCCTTGGAGCATCTGAGGCTATGGAAATGTGTGGGAATGCAAAAACAACTCCTCCCGGGTGCTATCTATTCCATCTCTGACCTAGGGCATCTACAATGTGTTCCTTCCCTATAGCACCCAGCCTACTCCCTTTTACAGAAGTGAATAAAAATAAAAGAACAAGGGAAGTTTCTCACAGCATAATGTCTCTTTGTCATGCTTACAACATTATTTTTCATCTTTAAAAAAGTGCTGGTATTCTGGTGGTATTTTAACTGGTAAGGTAAACACTCTGCCCCCTCCCACTTTCAATGCGGAGTTATAAATGGGAACAAATTTAACCTGGAAAAAAAACACATTCACAAAAGAAGTGGAGGCATCTCCTGCTGTCCTTCTGATGATGGGAGTGACACTCAAATCCTCTACTGCTTCAGGAACTCTCCCCGACTCCATTGCTCCTCGCACAACCCTGATCTCAACCACTCTCCAGGCTCTTCCCTCTTAGGCACCTCCCTTCCCCAAGAGTCAAGGCCTTGCCTTTACTGAGCATCACTTTTTACCCTGTATGAACTACCTAGTACCATTCCCAGGGACCTCTCTTGGTCATGGCCACCCACTGGTTCAGGAGCCTGGTTTCTAGACAATGGAGCGGGGCCATGTGAGAGGCTCCCCTCTCGTTGCACACCTCTTCAGTGCAGCACTGAGAAACTGGAGGGGCTGGAGACGCTGCTCTTACTGGTTTGCCCTTGGGCTGGCTCTCTGCTGCACCTCCTGCCAATCGTTTTGCTTCCCTGCATACGGCAAGACAAGGAACTGAGATGCTGCAGGCATCAAGATGCTTGTGAGCAGTGGCTCCTGATGGTGTCTGACTAAAACTGCAGTCTAGAGCTCTCAAATCAGGCTAACAGCACCAGCTAGCGGCCATAAGGAAGAGCTTCAAGCACACATCATCTATGCCAGAAATATCTCCGAGGGGATACGAGTCATCCATCAAGAATATCACAGAAATACTGCAGCACCAGGAAAGCATGGTAAAGTTATTTTACTGCTGCCTTCAGACTGCATCTACAGTGGCTTTGCTAGTCATACCTGCAAGCAAATTCAGCCTGATTCACATTATGTTTTCCATTTGTCCATCATTTCTGCTTTCCACAGGTAAACCATTTATTTTCGCTAGAGGTAACACCACAAAAGAACAAAAGTGAAAGTTCTCGTGGCAGAGGGAAAGTGCAGAGCGTGCGTTTGTCGCCCTTAACCTCATGTAGGCACTCTCAGAGCACAGAAGGGTTCCCAATCTCCACGCAAAGGGATCACGTAGAAAACTCAGACGATGTCGCAGACAGTCATCTCAAGGTCATAAACTACAGCCACCACAACCCCAACCCACAAGGCAACTCGCAGCTTGACCGGCTCTTGAGATTCTCCTGAGGACCCTGAGCTATGAACATCAAATAATTTAAAGCCTTGCTGAGCAGAACACTGCCCACTGCCAGATGCGTGCATGTCGTACAGCCAGCTCTCCATGCCCCGCTTATGCTTGACGGACACAGCTCCCTTCAAGGAGTGGTGGGGAGGGGGTAGAAGTTTACCTCTTCGAATGCTAAAAGTTTGTAGCATTTAAAGACTTTTACCTTTCATAGAGCACTTGTGTCTCTTGCCTTCGGAGAACTAGCAGGCATGTGGAAACCTACCGCCTTGTTATTCACAGGCTAGTAGAGAATTCAGTGCAGGGACTTCTCCATAAGTCTCCCTCTTCCCTGTGAATTCCCTTCATTTTCATTTGCCATGGATTACACCGAGGCTATCAGGTCTATTCTCAAGGGAGTTTGAAACCATTTCCCAAAACAAAATGTCCTCTACCAAAGCAGATATCTGCAAACAGCTGACACAAAATTGTACATTGCATCTTTTCAGCCTAGCTCCTTTCATTCAACTTCCCTCCCAACCTCTCACCTTTTCTCATTCCCACATACAAAAGCGCATGTCCTCAACTGGACTGAGCAGAACACACCCCTACCTGGCTGGCACCACTCCCCGCTGGGTCCTCTGGAGCAGTCTAGGCACGTAAACCTGCAGAATGGGCCCATGACAGCTCACAGACCTACCAAATGTCACTTATAGCTTTCATCTCTTCTCTTACCTGCTCCTCATCCACCGTGCCTGTCCCTTTTCTTAGCATTTTGTTTTCAGGCACTTGCAGCCTTTTTCTTCCATTTGCCTTTGCCAGTATCCAGAATTCACATCCATTAAAAAGGACATATTGAACAATGGCACTATACAGCTGGACTGTAAGATTTCTTGAGCTTTTTCTTGATGCCAGTATTTTATCCAGGCTCAACAGGCATACATTAGCCCGGTCAATTTTTGCCTTGATTTCTTCAGTTACTTGATTGTCCTCAGTGATTATTGCTCCTAAATGTTTAAATTTATCTACCATTTCCACATCAAGGAGCAAATTGTATGATCCCAATCCTGAAGCTGAATCTAACAGCACAGACCCAATGCAGAAATGCATCCCCCTCACCCCCAACCAGCTGTTTGCTGGCACAGCCTGTTTTCCCAGCCCAAGGAGGACCTGCTGCTAAACCTGTTTCTTCTGGAGCACCGTTTCATTCTTTAACACAGTGTTTCACCAAAGCAATACTTTTACCTTAGCTGGGTCCTGAGCCAGTTTCCATGTAGACCCCAGGATCCCCGGGTGTTGACAGCACTTGGCTGGGCCGCACCACACCATGGTGTGCCCTGGGACAGAGTCACTTAGGGAGTTTTGGTGAGCTGTTGCAGCAGAAGGGGTGGGATGCCTGCTGACCTGGCCTGTGACAACTTACCAAAACCCCCTAAGTGGTCCTCCAGCCAAAATAAATGCCCACCCCTGCCTTAAGTGCTCCAAAAGAAAGAACACCAGTATAAAACTGGGCTGACTATTCAGTCTCATCACACCAAGGGTTTCTCTTTTTGGTTTTAAAGAGTGTGCTCAGCAGTTGGTACAGGGGAAGGGGGGTGTCAGGACTACAGGTTCTATTTGCAGTTTTTCCCCGGACTTGCTGTGCTACCCCAGGCAAAACCATCTTTCTGTACTTTGGTTTATTTAACTTCTGTGAAAGTGTGATAAGAACACTTTGACTTACCTGGAGGCTCACAGCAGGGTGTTGCAAGGCTTAATTAATTTATGTTTGTAAAGCACTTTGAATGAATGATGCCACACAAGTTTAAATTATCACGGATTGTACTTCTATCAACTCTGGCTTCTGACCCACTCTGGAACTCATTTGCCACGATTTCTACCCTAGTCCTTAGTACACAGCATTGACGTTATAAATGATATTTTAAATGAACCACTGCATTAGAGTCACTTTATTCCATGACTTTAGTTATCTATACTTAACATTTACAGTCATCGCACTAATTGGTCGAACCATGCATCGTAGGTTTTCACGCGCATCAAAAGATTTCATTGCTCATGCTTGAATTTGTTTCACTTCATATTCTCATGGGCTTAGTAACAGCTAAGAGACTTTGTATAAATGCATTTACTTCTGCTGGTCTCCCTCTGGTGAAGCAGCTCTGGCATACATTTCCTATGTGCTAGCAGGCTCTCAATCTCTTACTGATCACATAATTTTCAGTTTCATGTACCTGGGAACCCCTGTAAATTATTTACATTTAAATTAGTTTTTTTTAATAAATACCTTAAAATATTTTAGATTTTAGTTCAGAATTTAGATCTCTAGTAATTAGCTCTTTTCACTGACTCACCCAGGGAACAACCCTAAACTGGAAGAGATAGGGACTGGATCTCATACTCCATCCTAGGCTTTTGTACTGCCATGCCTTACCATATTGTTCAATAACCTTCCACATAAAATTGCATTAGGGAAATTCTCCTAGACTTCCAGGACTCTCTGGTCCTGTTTTCCACTTTGCGGTCTATCTCTGGTATAGAGTTTTTTTCATAGGTTTCTTGGTAAGTTTTAATTTCTTTAGAGACACTATTATTTTCCCCTTTTTTCCTCTACCTCGCCAGGGGTCACCACTCTGGAAGTGGGCAAAAGAAGAGATTCAAGGATATCTTGAAGGCTAATATGCCTTCAAATGCAATATTAACATCAACACCCAGGAAACTCAAGCACTGAATCATCGCCAAAGCCACTCTGATGTACAAGGCATTGAGCATTCAAGCAAACTTACCTCACTATTGAGGCAGACAGATGAGAGACAAAGAGAAGGAGTTGTGACCCAGCATCACCAGGATCTACTCCTTCCTCCCAGAACTATTTGCCACATTTGCAGGCAAATATGTGGATCTCAAATCAGCCGCCTCAGTCATCTACACCTCACTAATAAACAGGGATCCTGGTTTTCTCTGATAAAAAAGAAAATCCCCAATTTTCAGATTAACGAAGTAACCCAAAATCCACATTTTTCCATGATCAAAATGAAACTCCACTAATATATAGATATATAGATATCTATACATAGTGGTGTTTCATTTTGATCATGGAAAAATGTGGATTTTGGGTTACTTCGTTAATCTGAAAATTGGGGATTTTCTTTTTTATCAGAGAAAACCAGGATCCCTGCTGATGGCTTCCCTATTTACTGGAAGATTGTCAGCTTTATGTCAAAGGACTGCCAACAATGACATTGGGAGCAAAAGGAGGTATCTGTGTTATAGATCTTCTCAATCTTCAGTTGTAACTGTTCAATAATCTATTCTAAAAGGATGATCTGAGGTCAAGGAATGGGAAGTTTCATAAATTGATACCACAAAAAGAACGTAGAACCACTCCTTTTAGTTGTTACAAATGCCCCAAAGATATGGATTACAATCAGGAGAACCCCTTCAAGAGCTGGTAGGTAACTAGCTATGATTTCTAGTTCCAAGAATGATTTCTAAATAACTTACAGTTACACCATTACACTAGCCTGGTAAGAAGGTGATCTGAAAAGCAAAGTGTTTGGTGCCATATTTAATCTATAACCATGTATAGTGCTGAAAAGAACAGCAGTCTCTCAGTTTAAGCACTGTAGAGATGCCACAGTGTTGACTGTGATCCTGCCACTCGTATAGCTTTGGGCAATACATGTAACAGCATTATAAATACTTACCTAGTGCACTGCAGGGTTGTGAGGCCAAATCTGTTAATATTTATATAGTGTTTTGAAGTACGATAGGTTATATGTTATTATTTTCCTACTGTTATGCTGCTGCAATAAAAAGCAGGCATGATTTTGATAAGAGGATAATATTCCATCAGTTCTGGCAGTGATAAATCATGTCAGGAAGTGAAACTCATTTCATTCTTTAAAATTAAAAGGAAAGATTTAAAATGCCATGTTGAATACAAGAGGAGAATTAACAACTTTGAATCATTAATCATCTCAAATAAATGACGGAAAAAGTACTCTGAAGGTAGATAAACATAATAAGCACTTCTGGGTCTCCAAATGGCATCTTGAAAATTTATTACTTGTCAGTTACAATATTTTAAAAACAAAGAAGCATTTGTTTTCCTCTCCTGACAGCCACAGAGGCAGATGTGTTACATGTACAGGGCCAAACGTGCAGAACAGTTTTGAAATAAGTTTTTAGCGGGTGGGAAAGAAATGCAAACTGCACCTCAAAGCCATGAAGAAACATGCGGATGTCCTTTGCTGTAGAAAGAACAGAAGATGAAGCCAGTAAAGAAGTAGTTCGCAAGCCCAAGGCACAGAACTGTGCAAGCCCAAGGGTGTGCCCATCCTCAACTGGAAGAGATAGATGAGGCAGGTGACAGTGCTGTGAGAGGGGCACCTGTGATTTGGGCTCTGGTCCCTCTTTCCTCTATAGAGTCAGCTCCATGCCAATGCTCTTAACTATTTATAGTTTATTAAATTACAATATACAGATTATCCTTATCCAATATATACAGGTAAGTATCTACAGTAGGTATCACCCAACAAATAAAGGAAAACTTCCAGTAAGTATTTCCAATTATGTCATTCGACAGCACTAAGGATATACAGAGAAATATTTACAATAAGGTAAGCCAGGAACCACCTCCTTATATCATGTAAAAGCACAGCCTTATTTCAGGAATGCCTCCCCTGCGGGACCCAATTCTGCCAGCAATTCACAGTCCTCTCCGAGGAGCCGTCAACCCAGGCCTCAGGGTACTTGCTCAGTCAGAGGTCCCCCGTGCTGTCTGCCTCATGCCAAGACCTCCCCTCCTGGCCTTGTGCCCTGCTTTGGGCACCGAGGGTTCTTCCCTGTCCCGGGGGGAATCGAGCTGCAGCTGGCTGGGTTTACTCAGCCTTATGCCCAGGCCTTCCCTTTCCCAGGCCCTGCTCTAGGCTCCAGGGCTCTTCTGGTTCTTGGCCAGGCCACAGTGCGGGGCTCCGGCTATCTGGCCTACACCGGGGCTAACCTGAGCAGCCTCAAGCTGCTCCCAGGGCTGGCTCTCCATGTGCCCATCTGCACACCGCTCTATCCAGTCCCTTCTGGAGACACAGGCTCGAGCCGTGTTGATGCAGCGCCTTTCATACCCTCAGGGGGCTCCACCCCTGCAGTCCAGCGGACCTGCAGCGCCCCAACTCAGCTCCTCGCCCCCTGCCTTCAGTAAAGGGGCGGCGCCGGCTCCTCCCCACACTCCCCCGACTGGAGGACAGGCTCTACCAACCAGAATTAAGAATTCTTGAGCAGGTAAGTCCGCCACACTTGTAAGGAAAACACTCATGGTCTAGTACAGGGGTAAATAATTATTTATATTTGAATCCACTTGCCTGTTAATCATGAGAAGTGAGGTACTATTGTTTTATATTTGTTATAATTAATAAAATGAAATTAGGACAGGAAGGGACCTTAAGATGTCATCTAGTTCCTTCCCCTATGTGAAGGTCAACTGGACTGAAATTATTCATACCCAATGTTTGTATAACCCATTCTTAAAAATCCCCAGGAATGGAGATGTCACAGTCTCCCTTGTAATCTTTCACTCCTTAACCATTCTTAAAGTTAGCTTTTTCCCCCTAACATCTATACTAAATCTCTTGCTGAAATTTAAGTCCATTACTTCTTCTCCCATCCCCAATGGAAAGGGAGAACAATTCATTACTGGGGTACTGCCAGGACCCAGCATCAACCAGAAGGTCTTACATTACACTGAGAAGTGCAAAATGACCACCAAGTTATGGAAAAGAGGTCTCTATAATAACCTTTTTCTGTATTCTTTCCCCAACTCAAGTTGTCAAATAGCAGGATAATGAGCCAGGCAGCAAGTAATCGAAAAAGATTTTATAATCTTAATGAGGACAGAGCTACCCAGCTGACTGGTGAAAATGTTGCACTTTAACAAGGATCCAGCAGAGAGTTTGGCTGCAAAAAACCAGCCTGAAAGATGGCATTATGCCTGTATATTTAATTCACCTATACTTTTTCTTACTGCTCTGCATTATAAGCAAAGCAGTTACACAGTGCTGGGAAAAGAGCATGCCAGGTGGTTATAAGCTAAGAATCACTGTTCTGTATATTTTAGCTAGTTGTGAATGTAATGTTAATTAGAGTTCAGGTGCAGTAAGTGTAGTAAGTGACATATAGTGATCTGTAAGCCTGCATATTCTTCTGTGTAATGAGAATTTCTCATACACAAAGCATGAGTGCTGCAACATTGTGCTCAATATGGAAATCTGGGACTTCATTCAATGAGCACATGCAAAGAACTCCACGGCTGACTGAGATTACATAAAAGCATCTACGAGCACCAGTGTATGCAGCTACCCCACAAGAATTACAGATGGCCGTGTGTTATGTTAGCACACGGTTCTCATAGTTTGTCATTGCTCAAAACAGACTCTCCTGAAAGATGGTGCTGAAGTGGGAGAAGCACTCTCAAGGCCACCAGGTCATATAAACAAATAGTAATTAGTTGCCAAAAGCAGATGACTGAGTGCAGCAAAACAAAGCCTTGGAAGCTGGACTGATAAGTAGAAAAATTGAGTGAAAGGTAAGAAAGCTTGATTGATAAGAAAAAAACAAGTTTCTAAGACTCATGGCCATGAGTGACAGCAAATAACAGTTTCTTGGTGCAAGGGGAAAACTCCATATTTGCAACCAGAGATGAAACAGGGCAGTGGCAGTGCATGGAGCAGCACTGGCTGCTGTACTACCAGCAGTGACAGTGCAGCCAGATACAGCAGCAGCAGTTTTTGTGCCCTTTACACCCAAAAGGTAGTACCCAAGGCTGCTGCCCCCGTTCTCCCCCACCCTCACCCTCAGTTACATTCCAGCTTGCAACAAGATCCACTTGAACAAAAAGACCCTTTTGGAAAGGCTTCAGTAACG
>NW_005842786.1:194270-213369 GCF_000455745.1 Alligator sinensis | reverse complement strand
AAGAGTGCTTACATAGGATCATAGGAAAATAGGACTGGAAAGGATCTCATGAGGCCATCTAGTCCTGACCCCTGCTCAGGGCAGGGCTATCCCTGGCTAACCCATCCCAGCCAAATGTCTGCCCAACCTGCTCTTGAAAATTTCCAGGAACAGAGATTCCAAAATTTCTCTAGGCAGCCTGTTCCAGTGTTTGACTACATTCATTGTCAGACAGTTCCTCCCAATCTCCACCCTCAATTTCCTTTGCTGCAGCTTGAGGCCATTGCTCCTAGTCCTGTCCCCTATAGCCACAGAGAAAAGGCTATCTCCATCCTCTCTATAATTGTCCTGCAGGTATTTGAAGACTGTTATCAAATCCCCCCTCGGTCTTCTCTTCTCCTGACTAAATAACCGGAGCTCTTTCAGCCTTTCCACATAAGTCATATTTATCAACATCTTACACTGTTAGTGCACAGAAGTAGAATTAAAAGCAGTCTATAGGACTGTGAAATAGGAGCTACATTATCAGGAGCAACTTTAACAGACAGGAGAACTGATGAAGAAAAGCTAGCTTGATTAGTAAAACATCAGGACCATTAAGAAGGAGAGAAGGTCCTTAACATCTGTGGAATTAAATGGTTAGAAAGAATCAGGTAGATTATAATGAGCCATGAAGTCAATTGACTCTCACTGCTGCCTGAATAGAAATGCTGCTTCTGCTGCTGCTGCCAGTTGGTTTTAAACTTTGGGTGGAGCAGAAATCCAAGGAGGGGTGAGGAGGAGGTGCAACTGCACCCAGCTGCATCCAACCGTATATTAAGCCCTTAGGTTACCATCCACTGAACTGCACATGTATAAAGAAGTATTGCAGTTCAATTTTAGCTAGTGAAAGGGGTGTGGAAACTATTTTTCTCAGCTGAAATATAAGTAGATGGCCTTTTTTGTTATACATGGTTGATGTAGAAGTAGTAATCTATATGGAGCTAGTGTGAATCGTTAACTAGGTGCAATATACTCAAAGAATGATCGAGTCCAACCCATTACATGGGCTGATAGAGGGCTGAGTTTGGGGGCAGAGGTTTGAGACTGAGTTCTGGCACTCTGGGATTATTTAGTCGTTCCTTACATTTATTGCCAAGGAGGTGGTAGAGGTAGATAGCATAACCAGGTTCAAAAAAGGAAGTGGATACATTCATGGATGATAGATCTATTAATGACTACTGAACAGAATGGTTGGGGATGTTTCCTCTAGCCCCTCTATCCCAGTCTCTATCCATAGAGGGTGGGTATTGAGTAGGGCATCACTCTATATATACCCAGTTCAATGCTCTCCCTGCATAGCATCCACTTCTGCCACTGTCAGAGACAGGATACTGGGCTAGATGAACCATTGGTCTCACCTAGCATAATAGCACTTCTTATGTTCTTAACCATCTGGCATATGAAGAGATTTCAAAAACCAATGAGAATCTGTAGTGTTTCACTGATACGGGGATCTGCTAGAAGTTCACCAAATTGAAACAAAGGCTAAAAGTTTAGTGTTTATAGCACCAGCCACATAACATACTAGCAGCTTTCAAAGCACAGCTCAAAACAAAAAATAAATGAAGTAGCATTTATTGAAGATAAGTAAAGGAAGACTAGCCACGTAGAATCAAATGACTAGATGACCAGGACTGTCTACCAACCTAGCTATTTATATTGCCATGAAAGCTATCGGTCTACTTACAGCTAGGATGTGCCTGGTCTCTGCATAAAACAGCTGCAGAATTTGGCCCTGGGTGAATTATCTGAGCTTGGAAAAAGTACTGATCAAAACTGGAAACTGTGCTGTGCTTCCCTTCTCACTCATTATTTAAGACTTGATTCAAGACCTTCTTAACTCTTGGTGTTCAAACTGCCTTTAATATTTCAATGCACATTCATTATAAATTAGCTTCTTGCAAAATAATGCAATCCAAACTACAATCTGTCAAAAACCTTTGGTAAATATATACACTGGCAGCATCTCAAAACTGGTCAGCAAAACCATCATAATACTGATACATAATATATTATTAACAGCCCCTGATCCTTCACATGTAATGTGCATTCGTTAGCACCTTTGACCTAAACAATGCAGTCAATGCTTGCTTAGCAGCAAGCAATTTTAGCAGCTTTCTCCAAATGTCCTGTCACTAACCCAAACAACAATCAATCATATATTGAAAATACTAGGCTAAGTGGTTCATCCTGACATGGCTGCTTTTTATTTTTTTTTTAAATTAAAAGACAGCCATCATTTGTGCAAACATGTAGTTAATAAACTACACTCTACATATTGAAAACAAATTAGTATGCACCTGTTGCAATCATATATGTGCCTGCTAGAAAATGATGCTTTTTGTTTGGGTTGCAAAGTGCACTCATCATTAATGATTAGCTGAATAAGACAGACTTCAAAATGTTTTTTACTGCTGTTCCCTGAATTGTGGTCCACAGATCAGTACTATAATCACGGAAAATTGGCTACAGACTAGAGATGGCTAGAAATTGAAAATCCCTTCCTGTGAATAATTGCATGTTTTCAAATGGTGTTTTTCCATCATGAGTTGAAGTGAACAGTCAAAAACACAAAAGTTTTCATATGCAGAGGTTTTCAGAAAAATTCCAGGAGAACTAAACTGTAATATTTTAGCTTGAATCAGACAGGGTAGATTTGCACCTTATAGACTAAAGTAGATATACATACAGATACACACACACTGCTAAAGAAAATACATATATTTACACATGCACCTACTTTAGGTAGTATATATATAGCACAAACTTCCATGGGCTAGATCTAGCTTCATCAAATGCTGTGAAAAGATGTACAAGTAGATATTTTAGCTTCCCAGTGGTGAATCTTCCAGGCTCCCAGCCCCTCACTCCTGGAGTCCATGAATCAGAGAATTCATCTAGTCAGAACATGGGTCAGGTCAGGAAGACTGAGCACCGAGTGACCTGCCAGGCACAGCACCAGGAAGCACTGTGCTGAGCCCTGTTACCAGACATAGCAGGATGATGCCTGGTGGTTTGGGGGAGGGAGGACCATACCATGTGGGATCCATTGTTTTAATTCAGACAAATAGCCCCATGTCAGAGACTGTGTGGACCAGGGGTCAGCAAAATATGGCCATTCTATCTGGCCCACAGGGCCCCTAAAAATGTAGAAAATTAATATTTCTCTGCCCTCGGTTCCTGTTAAAAATGACAGGAACCAAGGGCAGTAGGACCCAGGGGAAGCCCAGCAGGCTCCAACAACAGTGGGGCCCGCCTGGCCCACCCCCCCAGCCGGAAGCCCCAGCCCAGGGCTTCTGGCCTGGGAGCACCTGGCTGCCTCACGCCAGAACCGCAGGTAAGTGGAGGGGGAGAAGGGCAGGGGACACCCCAGGCAGGGAAGGAGCATGGGGTTGGGGGAAGCAGTCCCTTCCCCGCCCTGTGGCCGGCGCCCCGCACTGCAGCTGCTCGCAGCCTGCGTGAGGCTGCCTGTGCCTGCTCCGGACAACCCCACGGGCTACAAGCAGCTGCAGCAGGGAGCGCCGGCCATGGGGCGGGGAAGGGGTCGCTTTTCCCCCCACGCTCAGCTTTTCCCTGGGCTCCTTCCCTGCGCAGAGATAAGCGGCACCTTCCCTGCCCCAAGGCCGGCACTCCCTGCTGCAGCTGCTTGCAGCCCATGGGATTGTCCGGAGCAGGCACAAGCAGCCCCAGGCAGGCTGCGAGCGGCTGCAGCGTGGGGCACCGGGCATGGTGCGGGCGAGGGGCTGCTTCCCCCCCTCCCCACGCTCAGCACTACTTTGTAACCCGGCCCCACTGCCAGTCTGGCAGCGCAGGCGGGTTACAAGCTGGTGCTGAGCACAGGGAAGGGCGGCCCCTCTTGCCTTGTGGCCGGCGCACCACGCTGCAGCCACTTGCAGCCTGCCTAGGGCTGCCTGTGCCTGCTCCAGACAATCCCACGGGCTGTAAGCAGCTGCAGCAGGGAATGCCGGCATGGGGCAGGGAAGGGGCTGCTTTTCCCCGTGCTCAGCACCAGTTTGTTCCCTGCTAGCAAGCAGGGGATCAGGGCTGTGCACTGCCCCCTGTGTGTACCGCGAGGCTGGGGGGCACTGGGTGTGATGGGTGGGGAGTCAGTGGGAGCACAGGGCCTGCACCAGTGCCCCGGGGCCAGCGCCAGGGGGGGCCCAGAGCAGGGTGGCAGGAGCGTGGGGTCCCAGCCAGCAGGGGCTCTATGGAGCCAGACCAGCTCCCCCCTCTCCCTGCTGGTGCAGCTCAGCCCAGCTCAAATTCTGCAAATTCCTCTTTGCCATGGAGATGGCTGGTACCATGAACAGGACTCTATGTGAGGCTATACTAATTGATCTGTGTAAAAGGCATTATAACCTTTTTTAATTATTTACCAATTCATTCCCTATATAGCTTTTTTTTCTTTTTAGCTTCAAAGGTACACTGTTCAGAAGACTTCCTTGAGCTATGTGAAGTGATACTCAGGCCTCTGCCTATCAACACTGTACCAAATATATCATTTGCCCTGTTGTTATTGTAAACTATGTGATGTTGCAGATTATTTCATACACTGAAGCACAAACCTGTGGAAGCCTGTAACTCTCTTGTTCATTCAAATCAGAGCCCCAGAGGCAGACCCTCCTTCACCTTGCAGCATAATAAGGCTCTGCCAGTCTTTATGCACCTCCAGAGGCACATTTTCTTACAGCCAGTAGGTACAAAGCTCTCTTTTCTCCTAATACAGCCTTGAACACATCTTTCATGTCCCAGTCCAGCCTGATTCTGATGGCTAATAGGGGAGACATCCTCCTGGAATTCAGGAAAACATCTATCTGAACCAGTGCCTCTGCTTGACAGACAGCATGCATTCATTGCAAAATATAGACTTCATCCTTCTAGAATAGATGCTTGGTTAAAACATTTGCCCATGACAAGAGACAGCTGGATTCTAGGGGACCCCTCAATCCCAGCAGCATGCCCTAACTACCAAGTTATGGGCTGGGCTAGGCTAAGATGAGAGTGCACATGAACTCACACACATGAACTCCCATAGGCTGAAGCTGGGTCACTCAGCAGCTAAGAGGCAAAGATTCATGGGACCAGAATGAGAGCAAACAGGAGTCAGCTTGACTGTGACCCAGTGAAGTAGATCTTGCTCTAGGAATGAAGGAGCCCTGGGTTCAGATCCCTGCTTCTAATACCATTTATGCAATGACTATTTAACACAACATACATAAACAGGATTGGAAGAAAGGGTTGGGGGTAAGATCTCCCTCCCCAGGTCATGCTCACCACTGGGGGACAGAGGGTGTGTATACACATCGCCATACGGCAATGTTGCTACAGCACCATGCTTCAGTTCTTCCTTTTGGAAGTACATAAGCACAGCACGTTACAGGTGATTACTGGCACAGCACACTACAGGTGATTACTGTACCACGCGCATGGCGCACAGTTAGATTTTACCGCTACATCGCCGTAGCGACGTGCTATACCTGGGGAGCGCACCACTACAGTGACGTAGCTGGAGATCACATGTAGACCTGTGCAATTGCTATGTAGCCATAGCGTGCCATATGGCAATGTAGCCACACGCTACATTGCTGTAGGACATGTAGACACATCCAGAGTGAGCCTTCCTCCTGTCACTTCTATAATGAAAGGTTGCTAACTTAAAGTAAAAAGATGCAGTCACTAAACTTTCTCACGTTGCTCCTCTTAGTTTCCTGCCTACCCACCTTGTCTCTGCTGCACTGTTAAAGCTAAATGTATACATCCATATACCTACCTGATCCCCTGGAAAACTTCCTCCCCAACTAGGCAGATACCAGAAACAACATGAGTGCTGTCTTCTCCTTTTCTACCTAAGATATGGATAAACTTAATTCTCCAAAGCTGATAGTTGCCTTTTACAAACAATCAGGGTCTGGCATTACCCTCCAATGTAAATTATGAAGAACAGCAGAAATGGTATATAATGGACAGAGGCTGGAAGCCAGGGTCTCTGGAGGGCTGTCATGTGCAGTGCTGTGAGATTTGGATTCTATGGATCAACAAGAAGTGTAAAAGGGAGTGGGAATAAATGGGACTGAGGAATCAGTCCAGGATACAGCTGCATTCTCCACTGGCTAATATACACTTGAGATTATTAAAAAGCCACGAAAAAGCAGAATCATTTACTCACCATGCGTGAAACTTGTCAGTTCCCCCTACTATTCAACAGAGGGAAGCAGTGATACTGGTGCAAAATCTTATTAGTTTTAGTTGGCAGCTGCCAGGCCTTCTAGGAACCAGAGCTCCAAGGTGGGTGCACCTTGCTAAGTGCCTCAGGTCTATGAAACCAGCATATCCTGGACTTCAGCCAACCTCCTGCACTGTCCAACTTCCATCATCTGGGAACACTGTGGCCCAACTGCAGGCTAAAGGAGCTAAGTGGGCAACAAGTTTCAAAAACCTGCCTGGCAATAGAGATTGTGCCCCCAAAAGATTAATCAAAGTCTACATGTTCCACACAGTATTTCCACTGGGAGTGTCTACACATGCATTAACACACTTTGGTTAATGCACATTAAATCTAGTACCTCTGGGTGCTAGTACACGAGTGTGGAGGCTGCTCCAAGTCTGCTGGAACGTGGCAATTATGGCACTCCAGCAGCCTCCTGCGTCATGTGTACCAGTGTCCCCATGCTTCAAAATGGGGCATGGGCACTTGAACTAAAGCTCATCAAATAAGCTTTAGTTCAAGTGCCCCCACAGCCATTTTGACATGCACGGATGCTGTTACACAAGACTCTATGGTGCTTTAATTAGAGTGACTCTTGGAGCCACTTTAATTAAAGCGTTGCCCCTCCATCCCCCCAAAGCACATGTAAAAGTGCCTTCTACTATGAGGTACTACGAAAATGTGCATTAGCCTGCTTTAACGAGAATTAATTAAAGAGCATGGGGCACTTTTACACATGGTCTGGGGATGGAGAGGAGGGGCGGCACTTCAATTAGAGCACCTTCCAGAGCTGCTCTGATTAAAGTGCCACCATGTCTCCTGTATCAGCATCCTCATGCTTGAAAATGGCAAGTGGGACACTTGAACTAAAGCTCATCCAACGAGCTTTAGTTCAAGTGCCCCCGCCACCATTTTTAAGTGTGGGGACACTGAAACACGAGATGCAGGAGGGTGATGGCACACCAATTGCCACGCTCCAGCGGAGTTGATTAATTGAATCTGTTCCAATGCATTGGGATTCCAGCACGTTGGAGCAAGCTCCTCACTCATGCATAGGCACCCATCATTTTTAAGTGACACGTAATGCACATTAGCCTATTTAAATGAGTATTAACTAATTACCATTTTTTAGTGATGCTCTTATATGCATTAAAATAAGATAGTACACATTAAGGTATAGTCATGCCCACTTTCAACAAACACTTCATTTTCCGATGGTAAAACATTCTGTGGACAATTTCTAACAAGTTCTACTTATCAGTGAACCTAGTAGCTTAACCATCACCCCATTTTCCCCAGGAGCTTTGGTCCTAACATAAGCATGCAACAGAAATGGTGCCTTCCCTCTCTCCCCAAGATAGAAGGAATTGTCCTAATTATTTTTTCCTTTCATCTATGTTCATAGCTCATGGCTTTTTCACTGTCCATAGCCTGCAGAGGGCTGGACTTCACCAGCAAAGTTGAACTCATTTAACTAAACTAGTCTAGTTTTAAATATAATCAGCTAATCTGATGCAAAACCCTAATGCAGAGGCATTTAAATCAACATAACCCTTGCTTAAACCAATTTCAGCAAAAATTAGTTTGATTTAAATGTATCTATAGAAGGGGTGTATATTCATTTAAGTTCAGATCACAAAGTCATCTAGTCCAGTCTCCTGCTCAAGGCAGGATCATCCCTGAGTAAAACAGCCAGTGTCTGTCCAACCTGCTCTTGAAAACTTTCAAGGATAAAGTTGTCTTGGTAGCCTGTTCCAATGCTTGATAGCCCTCATAGACAGAAAGTTTGTCCTAATCTCCAGCCTAAATTTCCCCTGATGAAGCTTGAGGCTGTTGCTCTTAATCCTATCCCCTGCAGCCACAGGAAAAAGCCCATGTCCATCCTCTCTGTAGTTCCCCTTCAGATATTTAAAGACTGTTATCAAATCCCTCCTCAGTCTTCTCTTCTGCAGACTAAATAACATAAGTCTTGTCTCCCAGACCTCTAATCACTTTTTTGGTCTGCACTGGACTCTTTCCAAATTGTCAACATTGTTCAGGAAGTGTGGGGCCCAAACCTGGGCACAGTAACTCCAGCTGAGGCTTGACCAGTGCTGAATAGATTGCAAAAAATCACTTCCCTTGAGTTGCAAGTTAGATCAATTTAAAGTCCATTAAGTTAAATTACCGTAACTTTTCTCATTTGGGCTGGGCCTATGACATAAGGCAGGCTATTCTGGTAAAGGTCCTGAACCTACAAGCACTTAAGACTGTGCTTAGTTTTATACATGTAAGGAGTTCTATTCACATCAGTGGAATTATTCAGCTACATAGAGTTAGCAAAATGGTAAGTGCTTGCAAGACTGGAGCAAAAGTAGGAAATATCTTTAGCATATTTGCAGCAAACATGCATAAGAATCTAGATCTGTTATGTTATTTTAAAAATCCAGGGAAAAGTTTTAAAACGGAGTTCATGCCTATTAATTGGACACGTCTACTGATAAAAATAAAAAAGAGGCACAAAGTCAAATAAGTGTTCATAAGATTGCATTCTCTGCTTTTTACATACCCTATGCACAGTATTTGTTGGTTAGCACTGTTACATTATTTACTATTTCAGTCTGATTTGCTTTCAGAAATATACTGAATTTTACCCAGAACCCAACACTGAATTTCTCATTTCTGACTTCAAACACACAGATGAGAGCAGAAGAGACCCTGTCTGTTTACCTGCTATTTGAAATGCAGAATGAAGCCATGCAGATCCAGATAAAAAGAGTCCTTCCTGATATTACCGAATAACAGCAGTTAATTGTGATGCATCAGGAAGCACATGCATCATCAAGGAACAGATGCATTAATCATGGGAAATGTCACTAGTCAAATTAAGACATACTGGTCAATAAAACCCAAATAGCTCTGTTAGTTTGTGGATAAATAAAAGATGCCATTAGTTAAAACACTAGTAAAATGTATAATTCAGTAACATTTTTCATTCACATCAAATACAAGTTTCCTCCCCGCCGACATCATGAGAATTTGCTGATTAATTCCCAGTGCTGTAGGTTCCAAGAGGCATAGTCCATTGCAGGTGAAAGATGAGATTATTCAGTGTCAAAGGACCAGACCTTCACACCTTCTTTCCCTCTGACTCCAGTGCTCAGAATATTCTGACAAGTGCCCCATCTTTCTCTCAAAACTGTCCTTGAAAACCTGCATTTCCAGCAATAGTTACTGTAGACCTGTTCTAACCCATTGCATTTCAATGCTTTGTCACAAACATGCTAAGAGGATCCACCCTGTGCTCTACAAAGAGGGACAGCTGGCAACTGTATGTAATGGTGTGTACAAGCAGAAAATCCTCTGAGATGTGTTAGGGTGGTCTCTGGGGATGTAGAGGCACCAGTGGGTGCCTGCATTGAAGCATCAGAGCTGAAAAGTACCCTACATCTGTGTTTCTCAACCCATGGGTCGTGACCCAAAAGTGGGTTGCAAGAATATATGAAAGGGCTGTGACACACCCACCCCCTGCCCCGTGCACTGGGGAAATGGGGCCTGGAGGCAGGAGGCAGCAAGTCAGGAGTGAGGGGCACTGGGTTGGGACTGGACATCAATGTTTGTACAAATAAGGTTGAGAATCACTGCCCTACATCACTTACCTTTGTGTCTGTTTGAACCAACACTCAGGCTCCTAGCTGTAGGATTGTCTTCAACATAACATCATTCTTTGGAAACCACTCTAAGTTTATTCAGGCACAAAGCGACAAAGGAGATACGTTTGTCACAAACGCAATTTGCATTTGAATGTAAAAGGGAATCGCTTGTCCTGAAATAAACTTTTCAAAACAAGCATCATCTGCCTTATGGTTGTGAGCTTTACAACTTGCAGGCTTGTCCCAGAAAAGCTTCATATTTATCAAGCTACGTATACTGTTCCCCCTGCACACGTTCTGCTCAGCAGGCAATGGCTGCAAGCAAATCAAGGTATTTGGGGAGGGAAACCTGCATGCAGACAGCAGGGTCAAGTCCTTCAGATGCCCCTTGCCTTAAACATATGAGCAAAAGTGTGTTTTATCCATGGACGTAGGACATCTTAAACGCGTGGCTAGGTGTGACATACTCTTCACTATAAATAAATGACTTGATACTTGGAAGGTTACATTGAACGTTTTCTTCTGTGTAAAACTACACTTGAAAATTCCTCAGAAACACATCCCAGGCCAGTTCACAGTGCAAAGTGAAGTTTTTATTAGTAGTTTCATTTCATAATTTCAGGTGCGTAAGAGCCCTAAACATGGGCCCTATTGTATATGTAAGGTGCGGCATAAACTGAACAAAATAGGACACATTCCCCAAAGTGTTTATAATCCAAATATAAGAAAAATGCCAACAGATAGATACAGGCAAGCAAGGAAATACATGGAAACAATAAGACATCACCATGACAGGCTGTGGTCCCAGCAGCCTACCTATTGCCAAGTTATAAAGAGGCATCACAGAAAAGGGAAGTTTTAAGGAAGAAAATTTATAGGTAGCTTTGTAAGATGTCTACAGGGAGCTCTTTCCACAAGAAAGGGCCAGCAGGAGAGAAAACAAGACGGAGCATGTTTGAAAATTGAACAAGTGAGCATTAACAGCTGGTGTCACGTGCCAGTCACAGGTAGGAGTCAACATCTCAACAGTGAATGGGAGATAATAAGCTAAGACAGGGATGGACCATGAAGTGCCTTGAAGGTGAAAAAAGCCAAATTATGTTTGAGGCAAAAGAGAAAGGCAAACCAGTTGAGGAATGCAAAGAAAGAAGTGAAATGTTTGAAGCAGTGGGATGGGGAAAGGAGACAGATCTGTGAGCTGTCCCTAAGAGATGGTAAATGAACTGGTATTTGTGGCAAGAGGGTACCCAGAGATGAAAAAATGAAGAGAAGGGCACAGACAGAGTGTGGTGTAATCCTCACAAAGAGTTACAGGGGATGAGGAGGGTTCTCTGAAGGACGCATAGAGAAGAAGCAATTACAGAGGAGAAGACAGAATCATGGGAATTAAGGGAACAGGAAGATTGATGAGGCCAAGCATGGCTGACAGGAGGATGCAGAAGTGTGCAGAGATTTTCCTAGGAAGAGGTCCTTAAAGACATGGGAAGGGAGCAGGAACAATGGAGTGGTAGGTGGACTAGAAGGGGCTAGGGTAGAATTAAAAGAGAAAGTTTTGCTTTAGGGCAGCAGCATCTGCACAGTTCGCACTGCATTCTCTCATGTATTTTGCATCCTAGAGTTACAGATTCCCAGCTCAGCCATCTCACACGAAATGAAAGGACAGAGAATGGCAAACAGCTTTGGAGACACATAGGGGGTGCACGTGCACTCCCTAAGATTGGCAGCGCGCCCACTAAAATTGGCTGCTGCCAATGCTGCCAGTGGCGCCTGTGGGCGGTCGCCACTTGCCACCTGCCTCCTTCGCTGGCAGCATCCGCAGGCGGTTGCCAATCGCCACTGGCCACAGCCGACAGCATCTGCAGGTGGTCACCGATCACTAGTTGGCACTCGCTACCCGCCCCTCCTGCCACCGACACCACCACAGATGCCTGTGGGAACTCTACCCTCACCGCCACCACTGCCGCTGCCACCTGCGGGCGGCCACCATGCCTCTCCAGCCTCTGGTGGCATACGTCATTCATGGCAAACAGAAAACAAGAGACAATCGCTCTCTGGCTTGAAATTGTGTTAACTGATACCAACTCATATTGGAGCTCTCCATGGATGATGGAGAGGGCCATGTGAATGGGGCTGCACTCCTGCCAAAGCATAATTGTTTCCATTTAAGGTTACTAGATGGTAGGGAGGAGGCAGGACTTGCGTAGCCTTTTCTCAGTGCATGTCCAGTGATAATGAAGGAATGTTGGCTCATTCACTCAATATGTGATAGTGCATGCTTTCAGCTCTAGTGAACTATGTATGGCTCAGTCCCCAGTATGTCAGTCTTACAGCAAAGGTACAGCTCCTCTGGGGATAAAGCAAAGACTTCCATCTCCATGTCTGTCAAATCGGGATCTTCCATAAGAAATTTGTTTAAATTACTACTAATACAATCAATGCTGATCTTTGATGACTAAATATTCAGGCTCTTACCTGGATTCATTTGTAAGACTGACCCTTATTTTTCTTTTATCCTCTCTCTCTCTCAATGGCTTCAACCACCGCAGTTTTTTTGTTTTTTTAAATAGAGTGCACCCCAGGAATGCAATTTTAGCAAGTTATTTAGTGAAAAGGAGAGGAAACCTTTATCTCTCTCAACATATGCCCAGGGTTTCAGTTACAGCGATAATAACTAACACATGCTCATTAAATTGGCATTTAACCCAATGTCCCAATGAGTGAAGTTCACATTAACAATCATTTAGACAAAAGAGCTGCAAGCTCTGGACCAGTTAATGATGGATGTTAATTACCAAGAGTTGAACAGAAGAAGCCATCTTAACTAAACAGAAAAACTTCTGCACTATAAAACTCCATCAAGCACCCACTTATAATGAGCTTCATTTAAACCTACTGTTGAACAAGCAATTAACAAAACCAAAATTCAGATTCAAAGGAGACAGCATCATTCTTCTCATAATTACAAAGGGAAAAAAATGAAGCATTTGGCTGAAGTCTTCCCAGTCTCAACTGGAAATAGACTGGCCATTCTGTGCTATTCAAGCCCAGTGCTTCTCTCATGGAAGACAATGGCAGAAATTCAATTGGTTTAAATAGCATAGGATTATCACATGGGATTAAAGAGATGGGCCCCACGAGAGCCTCAGTTCTGTGTCTTGTTTCTTTCTGCCCAGTTTTGGAACCATATCAAAATATTTCAGCTCTGTGCCCTGTTCAGACCACTGAACTTCACTAAACCTCTTGCCTAATCTCTGATTGTCTTTCAGGAGGATATTCAGTCTTCATTTAAGTGTTCCATCATCTATATTGTTATAAAACAGAAGTATGCATGCCCTGTCTTTCAAATTCCTCCACTTTTCTGAATTAGGAGTTATCTTCTGTAATCCTTCAGTCTTCATGCTTATGCCAATCCCCTGTCCCATTGTTCCCCTGCTACATTATCTCTATAAAATGCTCTCTGTGGGCGCATCTACACGTGCATTTGGTCATGACTAGATTTACTGCGCAGTAAGCTACGCACCCACCAACCGGGGCCAGGGCACTGGGTGCAGAAGGCTCTGGCAGACCACCTGCTGGGGCACTTCCCGCTCTAGCCCACCTGCCCACAGACCCCCTACCCACCCCCAACACCACTCTCATGCCAGACACAGATCCAGAGAACACATCTTTATTCCCCTTACAGTTCACACCCCTCATCCCTCCTCCCTCCCCTCAACACACAAGAGTCCCCTCCCCACTTTCTCCCCAACATATAGAGCTCCTCCACCATCCTCCCCACCCACCAAAATAAAAAACCTCTTCCCAGTTTCAAAACTATTTACAAGAGTCTGTATTTTTGTGTCCTGGGTGGGGCTGTGGGGTGAGGGTGCCTAGGGGGCAGAGCCCAGGGGCAGAAGGCCAGCATCCTGGCCTCTTGCTGTTCCCCCACGGGTCCAGGGACCATGGCCCATGGCAGGCAGGGGGCTCATCCAGGGGTGCTCCTGCAGTGTGGGTGGCTCCCCCTCCAGCTGGTGGAGTCCAGGCCCAGCAGGGCCAGCATCCAGTTCTGGTTCTGCCCCAGGCACCTCTGGCTCCATGCCTATGTGGAGCTGGGGAGACCAGTGAGGCTGGGTCCAGGCGTGGGGAATGGGTGACAGTAGACCCAGGGCAGGGGCCGAGCCATAGGTTCCAGGTGGCAGAAGGCATTAGATGACCTCCGCCCAGGCCCAGGCAGGAACCTGTGGGGTGGCAGGCAGCTTCCAGGCAGCCTGTGGGGCTAGGGCTGGAGGCCAGACAGTGGATGACACACACAAGACTGCCAGGTCCACAATGGTGTCTAGGGTCTGGCGGTCATCGTCTGTGGCCTCCAATGCTCCCAGGATGACATTTTGTTCCTGCAACACCTAGATCCACTCATACTCCAGGGCTAGGAGCTTGGCTGAGTGCTCTCAATCCACCTGGTCCCACGCCTCCTCTCAGGCAATGTCCTCCTGGCACCACCTCTCCTGGCGGGCCAAGTTCTCCTGGCACCAGGCCTGTGTATCCACCACCCTCTCTGCAGCCACCTCCATCAGCTGCTAGCAGAGGATGGTCCAGTCTTAGGTGCACCTCTGGCATGGCCAGCTCATCTCTGCAGTGGCATCCTCAACCCAGCATCCCCACTGGCCACTGCAGTATCTCCCCTGTGTCCAGATTTAGGCCCTGCAGAGCCAGGAGACAGAAGCCTTTTGTGAGAGTTTGCAAAATTTCAGAGATAAGATGCCCTGCACCAAGGGCTGTGCACTGCCCAACCACAGATCGGGAGTCAGCCTTGCATAGGTGCCCAGGGGTCATGGTAAGTCTGGCTGGGCGGGCCTGGGCCCAGGTGGCCTCTGGCCGAGCCCCCCATCTCCACATGCTCCCTTGGGGCCAGCAGGCTGCTGGGTGCTGGCCACAGGCAGCCTGCCTCCCCCGCATCCCCTTGCCAGGGTGGGACAGGCCAGGCTTCTGGCAGCACCTGCTGTCATGGCTCCAGACCCCACTCCTCCCTCTCCCTCTGCAGGTCACCCACCCTGCTGCACTACCACCCAGCCGACAGCACGCAGGCTCCCAGACAACTGGGATGAGGAGCTGGCCGTGCTCCCACTTTCCCGCAGGGGTCTTTTCCAAGGAAGTGTCCCAGGGCCAGCCCTCCCATGCTGCACTCCAGGCATGCCCCTGCTGTGCATGCCCTGAGTGAGGCATGATAAGCTGGCTGTGCAGGCGAAGGGGTGTCTGATCCACTACACCCTGATGCTGCTTATTCTCCTGGTACCCTGGATGAACCTGTGCACCCAGTACAGAACTGCCTGGGCTGCCCCGCAACCTCCACTACCACCTGAGGGCTACCTGTGGCAATGTTACATGCCTCTGCCCCCTGCTGCCAAGAAGAAGATCACCTCTGGCATCAACACCTTCCTTGAGCTATGAGAGGCAGATGCGGGGGCCTAAACTACACAATAAAGTTTTGCACTGTGTCCTGCTTCTCTACATGCTATGGGTAGGAACCTGGGGCCAGGGGAGTGTGGGCAGGCCAGGCAGGGAGGGGGACAGAGCAGGGCCAGGGGTTGGGAGAGCCCCACCACTGTGGGGTTTACCACATGTCCAGGGCTGGTGAGGCTGGTGGCTCAGCATGGTCCTCCCTGTTGGTGAAGGTGTCCAGCAGTGCCCAGTGTCCTTGGCCCACATTGCAAAGCATGCAGGCACCTGCTTGGCCCACTGCCCCAGGAGGAGCTGGCACTGCTGATGGCTGGCAGTGTCATGGTCAGCCACTTCTTGTGGTGGGGTCTGGGGCTGCAGAGCTCAGGAGGCAGCCACTGGCTAGGGCTGCCCGAACTGCTAGTGGACTGAGCAGCTGGGGAGCTGGGCAAGGCAGGGGTGCTCTAAGTGTCCCTCCTCCAGTGACATGTCACCAGAAGGGTTGGGGCGCAGGGCGGACTCAGGCAGGCAACCCAGGCTAGTGTAAATTGCATGGCTGTGGCCTGGGTCCTGGGGCACCAAAATAGTGGTCAGCTGCTACATAAAGGGCATGGTCTTGGGGCCTGATGATTGTGGGTGGCCATTGCCACCCACTGTGCCCCCAAGGCCTTGACTTAGATCTGACATTGCCATGCTTACTGGGAGTGCCTGTGCTCTCACATCCCAACTGACAAGGCTTCATAAATGTGGACATTCAAGCGCTCACCCAGCTCAAGCTGCCTCTACACCTCTGCGTCACCCCAGAGCACCACAAGATTGCCAACCTCCTCCTGGGTCCAGTTGGGGCTGTGGGTAGAAGGCACGGGCATGCGCATGGAGGCAGGGGCAGACCTGGACAGGAAGGATGAGGAAGACATGGTGGGTCCCATGCCAGCTCTTTGGGCCCCTGCACAGCTGTCCCACTGTTGCTGGCCCTGGGCAGCTGCCGGCAGCATCCAATGCAGGGCCACAGCACAGGCCTGGGAGCTGTGTGGCTGCATTCAAAGAGCAGGCTGCTGGTGGTGTGCAGCAGGGAGGTGGCTGGCCCTGCTGCACTGAGCTGGCTGCAGGTGGCCCTGGGGGCTGGCAGGCCTGACCAGAGGCTGCAGCAAGCTGCAGCCAGCAACCACAGGCTCAACAGCCACCAGCAAAAAGCCCTCCAGCCAGCAGCAAAAGCCTCACCAGCCAGAAGTCACAGGCTGAGCATCACCGCTGGGGTGGTGGCCTGCCCACAGCAGGGCTGTGGCCAGCTCCCCAGTGGCTGTGCAGACCAGGCAGCAAACTTGCTGCCAGGTCACGTCTATATGCATGCTACTGCACATTAACTAATCATGCTTAAATTTGCTACCTGCATTTGCATTTGAAGGTAGCAAATTTAGGTGTGATTAAGGGAATTTAGTACACAGTAAGCACACGCATGTGTAGACATGTTCACTTACTGCGTGGCAAATTAGGCAACAGTGCAGTAACGCGTGTTGTGTAGCTGTGCTCTGTAACACTGAATGGATACCTCCCAACTTCTGAACATATATCAATCTGGTCCTGTACCCATTTCCTCTGACTTGCTAGCCTGGGTTTTCTTAGGTCTCCTTCTCATGATTCTTCTTCACTGGCAGTGGGGAATCTTTGGTGCCAGATCTATTTGTGCTTCTAACCACTAACCTATTGAGATTGTACAACCTTCCTTTCAAATCTCACAATACAATCTCTGCCCTTCCACTTGGGCTGTGGGATGCTTGACGCTTTTGAAAATCAAGTACCCAAATGTCAGTAAGAAAGTTTAAACCTAGACATGACTTTTCAAAGATGTGGCCAAATTATATTATACCATAGCCATATTGGGTATTTCAACTGCCTGCTCTTCCTAGTCAGTACAACACACATCCCAGGCCAGCTAATCCTCTCTGTGCATGTTTCTCCTGTCACTGTCATTCACATGTCCTACCACAGTCCAGAATGCTAATTTTCATTTAATAACTTTGCTCCACTCAACAGGGACTCTGTCAAAACTTCACAGTAGGGTTCCATATCCACTGATGCTGGAGAAAATGAACTCAGATTAATCAAGTAAATTGACTTCTTCCCTTCCCCCAGGGGAGCCCAGCCCTGCATACTCAACCCTGGAATGAAAATGAGGCTAGATTGTTCCCATCACATCCATCTGCATATCAGCAGAAAGCTCTGCAAGCAAAATTCTATAGGAACATTAGATTGAAACATCACTGAGACCCATGAAGCTCTGTTGGCACCTAACTGCTTTTACAGATGTGACTAGCTGGCCTTGCAAAGGAAGCTTCATAAAACCATTGCTGAAACACCAACAGAACTGAACTCCACCTCCTACATTTGTGCTGGCTCAGCAGGACTCATGAAATTAAAAAAAAATCACCATAGTTAGCAAATACTATTCAGTACATAAAAATGAGATTGACTAGGTAGAAGAGAGATTTTCACATGCATCACTTTTCAGAGACACTTTAAAAGGATGTGAATACAGCATCACCATTTAAGACAAGCACCTATAAATGCTTCCTTTTCAATGCCCATAATAGTGAAAAATGAAGCCTGTGAGGTCAGGTGGCTTCTTTGGTATAGGTGCATAAATACAAGAACACAGGATCATATCCCTATGACTGTGAATGCTCAGCTGAAGTTATAGCTTGTAAAATAAAACTAGAAAAAAAATATCTTGAAGAATTTTAGAAAAAACTTTCTTATGCCGGAAGGAAAAAAAAGTTCTTTCTTTCTAACGCCTCCCCTGTGAGAGAGGTTTCCGTACGTGAAAGGCTGTCTGGTTTAGTCTATCATACAGGGGTGAGGAACGATGGGTCCCACAAGCTTTTTGCTTTACAGACACTTGCAACTACAGATGAGGAAAACAAAAGCAAGTACTGGCTGAAAAAAGCACAGATATAAGGAAAGCCAGAGACGGTCTTCATTAATGTTAAATCTGAAGATGCTTCAATGGGATCTCCAGGGCAGGCTTACAAACAGTAAAAACAAATGCAAGTTCATTGAAGTCATTGGAGTTGTGGTGGCTTACAGCTATATTCACCACTAGCATTTCTGTTTGTGTCAGAGAATGGAGCTACATCGAAATGCTAGTCACATATTTGTTACTGCAACTGAAGAGACCGTTCTGGAGATGAAAACACCTGACATGTCATTTGGGAGGGTCTGGAGAAGAAACAGCCGACTAGATTCTCAGCTGGCGTAAACTGGCACAACTCCACTGAAGCCCATACATATACCACCTAAGAATCCAGTTTTAAATCTCTATTTTATTGGCTCATATTGAAAAACTAATTAGAGACTGAAAATTTAGAAAAGGAATATAAGTGTTGTAAATCTAAGGTTAGTAATTCCCCCCAGAGCTTTTGAGAGTGAATCCTGTATCAAAGGAGCTCTCAAAATATTGAAACAAAAGGGAAAGAAGCCTTTGAAATGACTGAAAATGACTTTCCACTTTAGTGAAACCTTATTTTTCTTCCAATTCAGAGACCTGTATAAATTGTATATTTCATACTTGGACTGGGGGGAGTTGGAAGATGTCTTTTTACTTGATGTCAGTGGGCATGTGTACACGTGCAAATGCTGCTGGATGGGTTTACACCAGAGTAATTTACTCTGAAGTAAACCCACCCTAGGTGGGTGTCTGCACATGCACCCATTTGGAAGCAGATTTGCTGCTCCTGCCCCCCCTAGCCCTGCCCCCTGCAGCAGCCAAGCGGAGCTCTAGGCTCCCCCTGGGTGCTAGCCCAGGGGCTGGCAGGAAGAACGGGGCCAG
>NW_005842786.1:183724-194239 GCF_000455745.1 Alligator sinensis | reverse complement strand
CAGGCGATGGCTGTTTTTTGGTGGGGCTGAGAGATTGCTCCCTGCTCCTGGGAGCTGCCTGCTGCAGAGGCAGGCTCTGGTGGCAGAGTCCAAGTGGGGACAATATCCCCCTGCCCCAGAAGTAGGAAGCTCCCAAACCTGGCTCCCCAGTTGGGAGCAGGGGGCTTGAAAAGAGCTGTGGGGAAGGGATAGGTCCAAGCTCCCTGCCCTGATCCACTGGTGGGGCAGCTAGTACTTGGAGGCTCACTTCTAGCTACCCCAACAATGAACCGGGGCAGGGGGCTGGGACCTGCCCCTCCCTCTCAGCTCTTCCCAAGCCCCATGCCTCGGTTGCCCAGATTGGGGCATGGGGCTAGGAAAAAGCTGCAGGACTGGGATCTGCCCCTGATCATGACAGATCCTGGGAAGCCTGTACATGTAGCCTGGAGCTGGCCAGGACTGCCTAAAATGGGATATCCCCAGCCAGCTCCAGGTTGCAAGTGCAGACTTCCCTGTTCAGCCTGGGGCTGGCCAAGAACTGTCCCAGTCACAGGCTGATCTCAGCCAGCTCCAGGCTGGCCGGGGAACTCTCCCCATGCAGGGAGCTCTCTGCCCCGGCTCTGTGACTGCAGAGCAGGGATTAAAAGATTGCTCCCTGCCCCAGATCTGCAACCACAGAGCAGGGACAGGGAAATTATTTGTTGAGCTGTGGCTGGCAGCCCTTTGGGAGAAGGAAGCAATCTCCCTCCCCGTTCTGCCTGGTTGATGGGTAGCAAATTTGCTCTTGGTCAACTGTCTACATGTGCCTTACTATGCAGTAATTACTCGGCAGTTAATTTGTTACTTGCACTTGCAGGTAGCAAATTAACTGCTGAGTAGAGCAAATCACTGTGTAGTAAGGGTCTGCACATGTAGACAGTAACACTTACTATACAGTAGTTTGCTCTACAGTGCAGTAAAGGATGTCATGTAAACACACCCAGTGAGTTGAGACCTAGAGGATACAATTTAAAAACAAGAAGGGGGAACAAAACTTTAGTGTGCCTGTTTGTAACATTTAAAGTTCAGACCAACTAAAATTAAATGAGACATTTTGTTAGACAATGGAATACTTGGTTTTCCATAACCTTAAATTGTTTTTTTATCTGACCAGTGCTGCAAAATTATGGAAGGGCATTTTTACATTTATAAACAGACGGTCTTTGCAACAGCCAAGTACTTTATCCTAAAAAATATTTATCTAAACAGAATACCCTAACTTATATATTCTAAAAGATGGATCATTTTCTTAATTGAAACAAAAGATTCATCATCAGAAACCACATCTGGAATTTTTAAAACATTATAAAGACCAATGTACACAAGAATAGAGATATCTATCACTTTTTTATTCATTTAGGAATAAACTGATAATTTGGTCAAAGATGAAAACTTAAACCAGTAGCTTTCATTTTACAAACAAAACAGGCATGGGTGACTGGTGTCTCCTGAGTCTTGGGGGGCACCCGCAGAAGCCGGCAGCAGCGTCAAAGACAGGGCTGGCAAACACCCACAGAAGCTGGTGTCTATATAAACCTCCCATTAAAAACTGTCGTATGTTCCTGGGAATCACCTTATTGGTAAACACAGCCCAATCAAGTGCAGAAATATTTGGCATCAGCCATCTCTCCATAGTTGTCTCTCCTTGGAGGTAGCAGGAAAGTGTTCCTTTTTAATAAAGTTAGCTTTTGCAGTGGCAGGGAGAAGGGAGGGGAGAGGAAGAGGGGTTATTTTTAAGCCAAGTTTTCACCTCCCTTTTTACTATCATGGCAGCAAGCATTCTGACTCTGCTGGTTCTTCTACTTGCTCGATGATTCTCAAAGCAATGAGCTTCCCAGATTCCTCTTTCAGGCACTGCTTTACAGGAGCAGAGGCATGAATTGCAAGATGTTTGGTTTTTTTCAGGACTATTCTATACTCCGTTGAGAGCTTTCCTATCTCCTGGGAGACATCCTCAACCTCTCCCTTAAGTGTTATGACCCAGTGCCTCTCCAGTGAGTGCCTCCTCTTCACGCAATCAAGAGCCTGATACCATTTATATTAAGATCAGAAGGGTAAAAATGACCCATTGTTGAGTTAAAATGTATCTCAGTTTGAAGAGGTAAAAAACTCTAAGCAGAACACAGGTGTCACAACCCAAGGGTGTGATTTTTGTTTGTGTGTGCTTCGGCACTGCTAAATTATTTTCCCGCCGTTTGTAGCTTTCTTTGCAGGGTGCATTTCTTCGTTGCAGCACAGAAATGCATGTTGCAAGGAGTTCCGGCCATTTGTATTCAGATTCGTGCCCCACTATTGGTCAGTTCTAAATTATTCCTACGTGGCGGCTAGCGATTGGCTTGCTAGCCGTATAAGAGGCTTGAGTGGTTTCCGCCCAAGTTGGAGGACTCCACGAACATCAGAAGAGGAGATTTCACGTCTCATGAAGATCTCTAAGCGCTGCGGAGCCTATTGGACCCAGCGTGAATATCAAGAAGGCAACAGGGGTCTGATCAGCCTCTAGCCTCTCCCCGTCGCCGAACGATCCCTCGACATACCCTTCCCCGCGCGCAAAGTTCCATGGAGCCTAGCAAACTTCGTGTGAGTGAATTGTGAGTGAATCCAGAGCTCTGTCTGAGTCCTAAAACTAGGATTTAAGCGAAGTATTCCTGGAAACTTTCCAGCCTGCACCGCGACCATCTACAGTGTAAGTAAACAATCTTAAACAACCATTAAGCGTCCGTGCCTAATTCTAGCGTGCCGCCTGCCTTCCCCGACCCGGCGTGTCCAGGCTGCTGGCCACAGCCCGCCGCGCGAAAAAAGGGCCTCGGACTGCTCCCGGCCCGCACAACAGGTAGTAACTGCCACATGTATCCAGATCTTGGGTTTGAAAATTCAAGATATTATAAACCTTCCTTGAATTATTCAGACAACCTGAACCCCACTTCTGACAACACTTATGAATATGAGCTATCCCTTTGACACCAATAGAATTACTCACTTCATCAAATCTAGAAGCCCAGGAGTTCAAAATGTATGGTCATGTCTGCCTCATCGGTCTGGGACAGACATTGTATAAACCGGTTTGAGGCAAATCAGTTAACTTTGATGCTATATTCAACCTGGTTTATCTCAGACCAGTTTCAGCCATTTTCAAACTGGTTTATGTGCATTGAACATCTTTTCTGTTACAGGTTTAAACCAGCTTCTGATCATGTGAACCAGTTTATGTGTAATGTCTGTCACTAGCCATAAAGGCCATGTCTACCTTTAAAATCATGAGATTTTTTTAAAAATAATAATTGTGGGTTTCTTCATTTGCCCTCTGGTTTCTAGCTCTCCAGTACACATCACCCTCCATATTTTCAATCTTTCCTCTGCAGCCATGATGGATAAAAAACTTCCCTCGACTTACTGGGGATTTAATAAAAGACACTAAATCTTGTGAGATTCACAAAAGTTAGAAGCAGTGCTTAATGGGTAAAATAAAAAATGTGCGCAGGATCAAAAGACTCAGTTTGTATAGCCTGTCTGTCTGCCTTGGAATAATGTCTGAAATTTCGCAAGCACTAGTTTCCAAAATTGTGTTATTACATAGGGAAGCATTTTGACTATGTTGTTTTTAAACCACGTTAAATGACTTTTCTGTTGAGTAAAGCTACTCGCACAGCTGCAGGCCTGCCCGACAAAATTTCCCAAGCACACATACAGCTGCTCACCATCAGCTGCTAGCATTCTATTCAAGGGAGGAACAAAATGGAGCACGGCGCATAGCCACCTGTTACAGCCCTTCCTAATCATTAAGAATGAATGTGATTCTTCTATACAAGCTGAGATTTTAATTTATTTTTCTCTTGTTAGGTTTCTGGGTACAGAATCCATTTAATATTTGGCATGGTATGTCCTCCATCAGCAGACTACTCAGCAGACTTGGCAACCTGCCCAGAGGAGGAAGCCCTAATAGAAAAGGAGGGATAGGCCAGTATTTGCAGCTTTAGCTCAAAGATGAGAGTTTGATTCCTTGCTTTCTTCTACATTTTTATGATTTTGCGAGTCAGCCCTCTTTGCCTTAGCCTCTCCCTGTAACCTGGTGATGGTAGGACTTCCCTAACATACAAAGGTGTGGAATTAATGAGCTATTCAATTCCTCACAGGGGTTACACAGATACCAAGCTAGACAGTAGAGCCCAGATCCTCTATGCTGGTACTCCTACAAGTCCTTGTTCATTCCCCTAAGTTGGTGAATCGTGATTTCAGAAGTATTTGTAACTACTACCACAGCTTCTTTTACTTAAAGGTTACACTGACAGATATTTGCGAGATGAGCCCAACTGTTGGGAGAGCAGTGTGTTGGTCCAGATTGATTGACATCGTACATAACTGTTTTAAGCTTGTTATGTCCCACCACTTCACATACTTCATTTTTCATTAGCAGGAGTAAGAAAAAATCAATGATAGAACTGGAAAAAAACTTACTGCGTCATTTGCCTGGTGTGTTCTCTTATGCACATGTACCAGGGGCAATTAGGCACTTTGAAAAAGTCTTTAGCTACAGCAAATCAACATGTTTTTTCTGCCCCCACTGATTTAAACACCATGCAAAGGATCTCTGCAAATTTTGCCTGGTCCCTTGCAAAATATTCCCGGGAGGCATGACAAAGAAAATACATATATTTTTTAAATAAATATAAATAAATTGCTGTTTATTGTTAATCTCTGTAAAGTGACTTGTATATAAAATGCCAACATAAAGCACATTGTTAATACTTGCTTTTAGAGACACATCAGTAGCTAAGTGTTTTAAGTCCCCTGATGTATAAGTACTATTCAGTCATATACAAACTTATACATGACACTTTAAGTAAAGTGCTGGTATTTGGCATATAAAAGATGTAAGCACAATCCAGTCAATCAAGATTCATATTGTATCAGAATAAGTAAAATACAAACACAGTCACTGTAGTGGTTTCTAGTCAAAATAAGTCCCCCGACCACTCCACAGTTGTTTCCCTAAACTCACTCTGCTCACATCCTTGCAGAATCAAGTAGCAAGCACAAAATTAAGAATTAATTCGTGCTTGCAGAAAGCAGATAAGGAAAAGCAAACAGTTGCACAGTTTTTGAATGCTCCCAAGAGATAAAATGTTTCTTTAATAATCTAGTTTTAAGAAGAACTGGTTTGTCTCCTCTTTGTATACCATAATCAGTATAATCAGAAAGTAAAGTAAGCCACTTACAGTGAACCAAAACTTCCCTTGTTTCCATGGAAATGTTTTGAAGACTGAGCTGAAGTTAACCAGACTGCTAAATACGAGCGTCTTTGTTGCCAGTTAGTCTAATCCCTAAGGCTGACTCTTGTGCACACCATCACACCCAGTAACCTTTTATATTGCAAAACACTCCTCCATGACAGCTGACTACTAATTCAGTTTCTACACTCAGATCCTGTTGAATGTAACACTGCCTGAAAGAAAAACACAGCACCCCCAAATCATACACATATAATAAATCAAGTGCCACAGCATATTCCATAAATGTTCCACATTAATGTTGAAGGACTATTATGTAGCTTTACAACAAAATTTTCCCTACTTCAAAGACAATCATACCAATTTGGACTGGGGCAGCTCCTGACTTCAATGTAATTATGACCAATTTATCCTGGGGTAAATCAGATAGGAACCAGAGGTATACATATTAGAGAAATAATATGGCTCAGAATTAGAGTACTAATGTTACTGTCCCTATAGAAATATTCCTTGTAATAAATCAGTAGTGACAGCAATATTCTCCCTGGTTTTGAATGTGCATTCTGGGAGGGAAAATAATTATGTTGCAGTCGTTCTGTGTTGAAGTTGTTTTCACTAAAGAGAAATGTTAAAAGCAATGAATACACTTAAGTCGTATTTACCAACATTAAATTGTAAGCTTTATTTCCATACAAATTGCTCTGACAGCACAAGATAGACAGCTTGCAGCAAAGAGAATGAGGACCAAATCCTGCTTGGTTTACTCACTCAAGTAGCCTAACTGTGTGAGTTACAAGATGAGGATCTAGCCCTCATTATCTAAAAAGAACCTGCAAAACTGACTTCTGCAGCAACCAAGCAAATATACTTAAAAATAAAACTTACTACTCTCCACTATTTTTGTCAGGTTTTAGGATTTATTGTTAATGGAACAAATTCCTATTCAGTGCAGCTCCTTGAAAGTCAATGGATTTAAATTTGGGATTAATTTAATCCATTGGATTCAATGAGAATGATCAATGAGGGGGCGTTTTTTTACAAGCACCAAAAGAACATACAAGTCCTCATATGACTTCCCATGAGACCTGTACACCTAATCCTTAGGCATTCTTGAATATCCTACCCCTAGTTTTCAGATATGCAAAGCATACGGCTGATGAATGTATTCTCTGTTTCCTGGAAATGTCCCAATAAGTCCTCGAATCCACTACCACTTTTTACATTTGTAGCAGACTCTTTCCTATATGACCTCTATTTCAAAAGGGCAACATAAGACAATGCTTGAGCATCCAATTGTGTGATTCCTCAGAGAAATATTTCCTTCAGACTTCTGAATATACAGTAACATCATCTTCCCACACAAAAAGACTGGGAAGCTCAAGACATCACTGAATGGCAGCAAGGTCAATGATTATTTTTGCAAGCAATTCTGTTTCAAGCCCAGGCAGAAGTAGCACCCAGATTTTTTACTTCCCTGAACTATCGTTGGAAAGGAAACCCAAGCACACCAATGAAGAATAAGCCCATAAACCAGTTGCAGTAGAATATACTGCCCCAAGATAAATAGGATACATTAAACAATGAGTAATTGGAAAACAGATGGTGCCAAACATAGAGAAAGGAGAATATATTTTCATGTGTACAAGGTTTGCAAGTGGATAAGAATCTCAAACTCTTAGTCTGGAGAGATTCAAGCCCAGGGTGAATCTATTCAACCAGGACTCCTTGGCAACTATTTGCCATGGAAAAATATTGAATACTTGGAATTAAATCACACCAGTAGTTCTAAAACTTTAAGTGGGTCACGTACAGGGGAACACTTTAAAACTGCGAAACTAGAAAACAAATTATTTTTACTGTGGACTGAGAAACAGAAGAGCCCAGAAGTGATAACAGGTGCACAAGTAACAGCTGGGGAAGAGATGAGAAGTCTAAATAGTCTGATCTCATCAGACTACCAGTATTTCAAGCCATTTGCTAGAAATAAATAAAAGAGAAACATAAAATTATTTCAACAAAGGGCCCCATAAACAGAAAAAAGATGCAATGTCTGTAATGTCCATTTGATAACTAATCTTTCTAGTATCTCAGGCTTTTATGCTATTCTGTGTGCAGAGTAACAAAGTTTCACTTAGAATCCTGATCAGAAACATTCTAATTAAAAAGGTTTCGACTGCAAAAAGGGGCCCCCGTGATTGGTTATCAATTAAAGCCAGACACTTTAGAGGATCTGAGATTAATCAAAAATCCTTAATAAAAACCTCCTACTTGCATCTCTGGTTAGCAGAAGTCTACACACATTTAACACAATACTTCAAAGATCTTTCCCCCTGGTTTGGGTCTGCAATTTAAAGCTGGGCTTTATTTAAAACAGTTGGTCATGAAATATGAGCTGAGTGAACAGGTGGGAGAACAATGAGAAAATGAGTAATTAAAAATATATTAGAGAAATGCAGAGTCAGATCATCCTCCACAAAGGAAAACCTATGGAGTAAACAAGAAAATCTGAGAGTCCCCACCGCGGACATTTTGCACCAGTGATGCTTTGGGGTATGGTGAGTCTTACCTACCCCTAAAGCTAACGAGGCCCTGAGATCAAAGTTATCTTGGCTAGAGCCACCTCCATCTCCAGTCAGCCTCCTGGCCCATCATGGCTACAGGGTCCTTGATAGGCTTCCCCACCTTCAAAGGGGAAAAAGAGGAAGCATAGTAATCTTAAGTATTTCCAAGAGGCATCTAGGGGAACAGGCTGGTTTCAAGCTAAATATTAATTACAGCAGCTCTTCAGGAAGATGAGTCTCCAAAACATGGAGAAGAGCTTCTTGGTTATACTCATTCTATCAAAAGAAGAGGTGAGACACAGATAACATCCTGGACCAATGCCAAACTAATAGGATTAAGGTGAAATCTAATACTTCCAGTAGTAAAAACTTTAAGGCATTTCCCACATAGCACCATCCATACTAAGGCTGAGAGCCATGTGGCTCTTTAGCCTGGAAAAGCGCAGGCTCAGGGGTGATCTGATGGCCACCTATAAGTTTATCAGAGGTGACCACCAGTATCTGGGGGAACGTCTGTTCACCAGAGCGCCCCAAGGGATGATGAGGTTGAATGGTTATAAACTACTGCAAGACCGTTTCAGGCTGGACATAAGGAAGAATTTCTTTATTGTCCGAGCCCCCAAGGTCTGGAATAGCCTGCGATTGGAGGTGGTTCAACCACCTACATTGAACACCTTCAAGAGAAATTTGGATGCATATCTTGCTGAGATCCTATGACCCCAGCTGACTGCCTGCCCCTTGGGCAGGGGGCTGGACTAGATGATCTTCTGAGGTCCCTTCCAACCCTAATGTCTATGAAATCTATGAAGCCCTCCAAAAAAAGTAAGTCTCCAAACCAGCAGTGTCCCCTCCTCCCACTAGGTATAACAAGTAGAGCTGGAGCTATTCCCTAATGTGCTATGGAGCTCCCAAGGTCTCATCAAGGGTTAAGAAAGTGAGCAGTAGCAAGTCAACGTAATACAAAAGAGTGAAAGCCCTGGTTATACCATGATTCGCAGCACGCAGAACTCTACTATCAGCTCATTTCTCTGAGATAAAGGATAATGGTCAATGTTGGGCAGCATTTGAGACAGGATCCTTTGCTTCCGGAAATGGTCCAGTTAAAGTGTATATTATGGTGGTATCACCCATTCACTTACAGCAGTTGCAAATCATTAAAATCTAGTGACCTATTAAAGTTAGTACATATTAAAGCAATAGGGAACAACTTTGCAATGCCAGAAGGGTATTTAGTATGTGATAACCTGTTTAAACATGTAAATGCTCATGTTCTAACCGTACATAGTAAGTGTTAAGTTGAACATGTGACACCACCCCCAGGCTCAGCAATAGTTTAGATATGCTACAATCTAGCTTCTGTATATCACAGGCCATTCACTTTCACCCACTTCTGTATTGAGCCCAATGAACATGCATCATGTAGGATAAGCACATTCTCTGCCATTTATTTCTGCCATAATATTTGGCTGCTTCCAGGCTGAATGAACTCTAAACATGCATGAGCTACCTTCAGGTGTGTATATATACCATGGGATAATATAGACCATAAGTAAAGCATCTTCAAATAGCCTGTGTGAAATGGAGGGAAGCCATCTTGCCAATTAACACTGATAAAAAGCTTGTAGGTTCAATTTATTTGATTAAATCAGCATCTTGTTGCACGGAAACAATAAATCACCAGTGGGATTGTTGAGCCAAGTGTATTCAAGAACCTAGATTATGACTCAAGAGGCAGTTTTGCACAGTACCTGCTTGGATAATTATGTTTTAATTTCCTCAAGCTTGATTAATATTGCAGTTGATGCAAGCAGGAGCAATATATGTGCAGCTGCAGTGAACTTAAAAATGAAGTGTTAGAAAAAAACGAGAATTAGCATGATCCCATTTTCCCCACCCTACCTGCACCCAACACTGACACACTTCATCTTCAGTCAACATTCAGTTACTGGCAATCTATATAAAAAGTGCCTCATGAATTTGCTCAAGCAGCAGCAAGCAGCAAGGGAAGGAATGCTTGACGATGTTCACCAGGTACCCAACCTTCAGTTTGCAGAATTCCTGCCTATTTACAAGTAGCAATGTCATTAAAATAAAAGATGTACACCTCTGTTTATGATATAGCAAGCTGTCCTCATAGTACTGCAGAAACATTCACTGAAATTCAAATCTTGATCATTCCTCCTATTACTTTATTGCCTCATACCCATTTGAGATGCTGCAAGAGGCATGTGCAGGAACAAAAAAATGTTCCCCGTGCTGCAAATTTGCAGCAGGGGAGTAAAATTAGACCCCTGTATATTCAGAGGCCAAACAATACCCCGGGGGAAAAAAACAGGTCAGGCAACCAGAGGCTCAGTCCTCCACAGAGACGCTCTGGTAGCCTGTCAGAGTGTCTCTGTGGTTCGCCCTTTCCCGGTCCTGAAGCGGTGCAAGCTTCAGGGACCTGGACCCGGCTTCTTCCAGGTAAGTAGGGGTTTGGGGGCCTGAAGGACGGGGGGAGGGGACCTTCCCCAACTCCCTGTTCATTCCCCCTACCCCGTTTGTTCTCCCTGCTCCCCATTCATTCTCCCTGCTCCCCATTAGTTCCTCCCACATCCCATTAGTTCCCACCCCCCCACTCACTGGAAGTAGCAGAGAAGGAGAAGGAGGCTGGAGAGAGCAGGGTAATGTCTCCAGTTTATTTCCAGGGGCTTGTCTCCAGCCTCCTGCCA
>NW_005842786.1:180152-183706 GCF_000455745.1 Alligator sinensis | reverse complement strand
AGTAGCAGAGAAGGAGAAGGGAGGCTGGAGACAAACCCCTGGAGATGAGCTGAAGATATTCCCTTGCTGTCTCCTTGTTCTCTGCTACTGCTGGGGGGGTGGGATGGGAGAGCAAGCGCGGAGGTGAGGGAATGAATGGAGAGTGGGGGGAATGAACGGGAAATGGGGGGAACAAACAGGGGGTGGGGAGCAAGAGAATGAACAGGGGGCAGGGGGAATGAACGGGGGATGCAGGAAATGAATGGGGAGCAGGGGGAACCAAGGGGGGGGGGGGAGGCAAAGCCTCTAACTCATTCTCCTATTCTCTCCAGACTTCTGCTTATTCTCCTGCTCATCTCCAACCTCTGGAGGCTGTAGAGGATCAGGAGAATGAGCAGGGGGCTGGAGACCAGCGCAGGGGTGGTGGGGAGCTGTAGCCCCTGGAGGGGCCTGGAACCCAGCAAGCAAGGTAGTCCATGTGCTGTGGGGGGGGGCTCTGCCCTGTGGGGGGCAGGGGACCATTGGTGACGCGTAAGAGGTGCATGATCCCTCCACACTTGTCCACATCCCCCCACCCCCCTTCCCGCCCCCTCCTGGAAACCCCACATCCCCCCATCACACACCCACCGTGTGTTTTCACCGCTTCTATTTGAGCTGCTGCAAGCACACATGCTTGCATGTGTGGATGCACCCAATCTGGTCTGCCAGGTATACACTTTGCTTAGACATATCATTGTGAGCAATACATGAAGTCTCATACCCAGTGTTATTTCTGGGACATGGCAAAAGGCAGATGAAGTCTTTGGCCCAAATTCTATTCCACCTATAAGTCTACTGAAAAATTGATGCTTCTTGCCTCAGGTATCAGATCGAAGTCCACCAAGGGAGAAGCTCTTCTATTCTCTAACTGGGTAACCTGGGGTGTTCCCAGAAACTAATCCTAATCCATCCTGATTAAACATGTAGTCCTCCTATTGTGACAAATCAGCAGAACTGGTAGGTCCTAATCCACCCAGAAGACTACATATCTCTTTCTGTAGTTTCAATGGCAAACTTTATGCAGCTACATCATATAGAGATCCTATTCACATTGAAGGGTACATTTGGAAAGGAGACTCAATATCTTAGTGATTAGGAGAATTCCAAAGGATGGCCATCCCCCCTAAGCCAGAGGGAGCATAAATCAACATGCCCTACTTCTCTGGACATTACTTTAACCACTAGACAGAAGTCAATTGGAGTCTCTACACTGAATTCAGTGAAGTCCAGATCAAATTTCTAGTCTCAGTGGAATGCTCTTCTCCAACTGCCCACTGTATTTGTCAGTTGATACATCTGCCAAGTGCAACTATGTCTAGACATTCAAGTTTGTTTTTGAAACAGAAAATAGAAAAAACACACGGGTATCTTTTTGATAGATGAATACAGGATTTTGTGGGGTGGTCAGCACTTCTGAAACCAATGGGTACCGTAAGCAATTCACAGACTTTAGAACCTGTCCCTGACTTAGCCCAGATGCCTTTATGCTCTTTTTGGATCACACCCAAAAAGGCCTCCAAACTGATGGCTGCAGAGGAAAAATGAACTATCATTTGTATGGACAGAAGAAAGCATCTGGAAAAATGTGAAGGCCTCAAGTTTTGTTAAGAATTCTTTATTAAGGATTCCTACTCACAAAGCAAAAATACTTTCTGCCTTCTTAGTAAATTTAACCTAATGAAGCACAGCTGCTTTATTTGCTTCATCCGTAGATTAAGACACAACAGGATACATAGTAATTGTGTAAAAATCAAATTCCTTAAGTAATTATGCCAAATAATCTGCTGAAAAACTTTTCTGCATATCAAAGCTACCTTTGTGCTCCAGCTATTCTTGTAGTTTCCTTTGAGTGCTCATTTTATATGTACAGTTAAGCTGCATTTAGAAAATGAAATATGCTGCAGCCACAATGGCAAATGGGTTTATATCCAAATCCTGGTCTCCAATTTGTGTGAAAATCTAAGGCAGCGTTATGCCTGAAGGAGGGTGGTATGTCTGGGACAACTCACAACAGCAGGAGTTATACATAGATGTCTATGAAGTGGTGTCAGTTCTGTCCCAATTTTAATAGGCTTGTGCATAATTTAAGTTGCCGTATATTTGTATTTAAACCAAAATCAGTCAAAAGAGAGAGAAAAGGTAAAAATTACATTTTCACTGAGATTTTGGACCAAATCCAGTTTAACTTTCATTTTACAAGAATAGGTGGGGTGCTAAGTACCGGCAAAAGTTATTAAGATTCCATGTGTAAAAAAAGTATACAGTTAAGACGTCATTTGTAAACCAAGTATTTGTACCTTTGGATCCTAACTGCCAGCATAAGTGTACCTGAAATGTATCTGTGGATTTTACCTTTGTGGCCCAGGCACATTTAAAAAATGCTGTTGTGATCAGTTCTTAAATTCTCTGTTACTCAATGGAAACTGTACAACATGAAAAAGAAAGAAGCCAAACTCAACAGCGACATATATTTTCTAAGCCTATGCAAGAAACACAACTTCGTTCCCCGAGGACTAAACATCTACAGTCCTCTGACTACTAAACACGACTCCAAATATGCTTCACAGCTATGCAGAAGAACTTCAGAGAAAATTAGAAATCATCTACTTCACCTGATCTATTCCAAAAGAGACCAACTCAGGAAGGAAATCACCACATACTACAACAACTTAAAAGACAGAAATCCAATCATCTTCCCTAATAATATACAATGGATACAGAGAGACTATGAAAAAAATTTCTACAACATTCATCCTACATAAAAAGAAGAAATGGAACAAATTACTCCAAGAACAAGTTCCCCAGTCACAAAACAACCATCAGAGAAACAACACCAACACCTTACAACATTCCAACCCTAAGACTTGATAAAACTGAAAGCAGCAACCAACCCACAAATATTATCAATCTCTCCACACACACGCTTACCAAAACTGAAAAATCTGTCCTTTCTAAAGGCCTAAATTTCTGTCCAGAAAAATACCCTAATAAAATACTTCAACGTGGAGAACTAGAATTCTTCCGACACCTCCGCCTTAAGGAATATTTCCATGACCAAACTGAATCCAGTCCTAACAACAACTCATCCTCTGACAGCATTCAGGAAAAGATCAACCCCAAAAAACCCCCCAAAACACCAGATTGGACACCTCACAGTGGACGAAACTCTAACCTTGACTGCTACATTGACTGCTTCAGGGAAAGAATGAACAATGAAATAATCAGCAACACACGCCACCATAACGTCTCTCTACCAGAAAAAAAGGCCATAGAATCTCTAAGATCTAACCACCAAATAGTAATAAAACCAACAGATAAAGGAGGGGCCATAGTCATCCTAAACCGTGAGGATTACATAAAGGAAGCCAACAGACAGCTCTCTGACACCACCTACTACAAAGAACTACAAGAAGATCCTACTCCCCTTTTCACCAAAAAACTCAACAATACCATCAAATCATTTCTATCAAGACTACAAGAAAAACTACAGACCTTGATCCCCCCACTACCTAACCCAGGGACTTTTTACATGCTCC
>NW_005842786.1:145474-177446 GCF_000455745.1 Alligator sinensis | reverse complement strand
CCTTCCGACCCTAAAACTATGAAACTATGACTACATATAGGAAGCCAACAGACAACTCTCTGACACCACCTACTACAAAGAACTACAAGAAGATCATACTCCCCATTTCAACCCATATCCTACCATGGGACCCTAACTGAGGAAATACCAAGTTTCGTTGAATCAATCCTAAAACCACTTGTCACCCACAGAGCAAGTTTTGTCCAAGACACTACAGACTTTCTACGGAAACTTAAAAACATAGACCACCTTCCCAGCAACACACTCCTAGCCACCATGGACATTACCAGCCTATATATCAACATCCCACACTAGGATGGCATCCAAGCCTGCCTTACATATCTACAGGAACATGATTACAACTTAGAATACAGACCCAAAGATATTACTGACCTTATACACTTCATCCTCACACACAGTTTCACTTTTAATAACCAACACTTCCTTCAGACGATGGGAACAGCTTTGGGCACCAAAATGGCCCCACAGTATGTCAACCTTTTTATGAGCTACCTAGAAGAAGACGTCCTCAAGAACTGCACCATCAAGCCCTTGCTATACTTAAAATATATTGATGACATCCTCATCATTTGGACTGAAAACCTGAAATCTCTGATCGAGTTCCATCAGAAATTCAACGGTCACCATCCCTCCATCCAATTTTCTTTAGAATACTCCAGCACCAACATCTCCTTTTTAGACAAGATGATCAGTATCCAGAATGATAAAATACAGACCATGTTATACAAGAAACCCACAGACCAACTTACATATCTGCACAGAACAAGCAATCACCCTAAACACACCAAAAAAGTTGTGATATGCAGCCAAGCCCTCAGATACCACCGAATTTGCACTGAAGAGAACACCTGGGATTGCCACCTCACCAATCTTAAAAAGGCTTTCATCCAACAAGGACACTCCTCCAGAGAGATAGATCGCACGTTTGAAAGAGCCACCCAGATACCATGTGAAGAATTGCTGCAGTACAGAAGAAAACCCCCCACAAATCGCACACCACTGGTTATGACCTATCACCCCTTGAACCTGTATGCAAAATCCTCAAACAATTGCAACCCATACTAGAAAGAGACCTTATTCTTAAAGAGATCTTCCCAGAGCCACCCATCCTAGCCTTCAAACAAGCACCAAACCTCGCCAACACCTCTTCACCACCCCCACAATTACTACACCCCACAACAGAGCCATCAGCATTCCTGGATCTTACAGCTGCACCTCCAGAAATGTAATATATCTCATTCAATGCACCAAATGCCCTGATGGAAAACACGTAGGAGAGACCAAACAACAACTGCGCACCAGAATGAACGCACACCGGAAATCTATCAAAGACAGAAATACCCAATTACCGGTGGGGGCACATTTCTCACAAGAAAACCACTCTCTTTCCAATCTCTCAGTCCTGATCCTCAAGGGAAACTTACACAACACTTCCCAGAGACGAGCCTATGAACTCCATTTCATCAACCTCCTGGATACTAAAAATCATGGACTAAATACAGACATTGGATTTATGACACATCATAACCTGCCTGACATCTGACTCCCCAGGTATGTCTTCACTATTCATTCCCATTCTCTCTTCCCATCCCTCCCCCCCAGCCTGCCTCCCACCATTGACTCCTCAATCTACATTTTCACTGACTACCTGTCTTGCATGCATACCAGCCCAGCCCCTGGCTTCTTCACTATTCATTGTATCCAGGAAGAGCACACACCAACTGCTGAAACCTCCTTAGCCTGACGAAGGGTTTTTGAACCCGAAAGCTTGCTTAATAATTGTTTTCCAACTATTTAAGTTGGTCTAATAAAAGATATCAGATTCACCCAAAGAACCTTGTCTGCCTGTTACTCAAACACTTTTTCAGTCTGTATCATCCATTATTCATTTTGAGTCATACTCATTTCTAGTTCTGACGGTACATATCTGGTGTTGCTCCATTGATCTTCATGAACTTAGCATATACTTGCACCAATTTAATTTTAAAAAGAATCTGGCTCCTTGGCTGAGTTCAAGACTAGAGAGAAACCATCATTGCCTACTAAAAGCATGCCAACTTGATTTTTTAACTCTGTGGTGCATTTTTTAAAACATTGGACAATTGTCTGTTTTTAGCGCCCTGCCAGGGTTTCATTTAGTTTGAGTGTGGCTTTCTGTACATGCGTTTTTTTCACCTGTTCATACAGGGTCAAATCCTGTACTCATTTACTGTAGGTCAAATCTACGGTAATATCAGTGAATTTAGCGGAATTATGCAGGTGTAAAACTGATAGCTGAGAGCAGAATGAGGCCCATTATATCAGGTCTAGTGTACATAAATACACAAAGCTTCTGGGCACATCACTAGAATTACTCAATTTTAAAGCAAAAGTAAGCTATCATACTTTTAAAACCCCATTGTTACGGATAATGAAGTATGAACCTTTGATTATAAGCAGAACTAAAGTTGGGCACATGATGCCCAGATGCAAATATACTGAATGGAAGTGGTACAATGATGGTAAGAAAAAGATTGAGGCAGGAACTGTACTAGAGACTGTTTTCTCTAACAGGTTACAATGTAACTATGTACTCATGCTCCCCATATGACACTTCAATGGTTCGCTAGAGTGTATAGTTAATTACTTGTCTTCGTTTTCTTGCAGCAGATTGGGTGTTTTGAGATGATAGAAATAAAATATTTCCAAATTGAAGAGTATGAAAGGCTAAAGGAAATGAAGATTTTAATAAAAAGGTGTCATTTAAAAAGTGCTGCCAGGTTGGAGCTGCAGGGCTGAGCTTAGGGAGGTGGGAAAGAGGTGATGGGCTGAGGTCAGGGTTGGAGCCTCTGATGAGATTGGAGAAGTGGGGTTGGCAATGTCAGGTTGAGAGGTGAGATGGGGGGCAACATGGTGCATGATGTAGTCAGGGGTATCGAGGTGCAGGGTAAGTAGAGGACTCCTGGAGTAAGGGCAGCATGCCATAATACCATTTCTGCAATTAAACAGGGTTGCCAACCCAAAAAAGATTATTTTTTTTTACTGATAATCTGCCAACTTTCTAACTGCAGTCCAGGGCCTAGCAAAAGGGTTACATTTACATTATGTAAAACATATATCAGTAAAAATGTGTGTCAGAAAAAAGTTTGCAGATTGTTAATAAAAAGAAATTTCTTGGGTTGGGGACACTGGCAAGTATGCAAGTGGTTATAGGAATCTCTATCTGATAGATGTGAGATTTTACTGAAAGCAAGGCAAGAGCCAAACAATTGACTTAATAGTAATTGCTTAATATTTGTATAGGTCTTTGAAGCCCTAAAGTACTTTATAAGTTTTTATATAGAACCACAGTAGCTAGTCCCAGGTGCAGATGCATCCTTTCCCCCATTCTACTTCTCTCCTAAAAAGAGTTGTGGGGGGCTTGAATGAGGACTGTAGCAGGTAACAATCAAGTAGCAAGTAAGAAATTATATATGAGATATCATCAAAGTGGAGCTGCCTGATCTGCCTGATGCACTTCTTCTTTCTGTGCCTCTGTGAAAAACTTGCAGCTGTCTCAGGACTGAGGTATCAACTCAATGTGCAGTACAGGTAATGGATCTTTTCTATTAAAATTCCTCACTTTTTTATTTTAACCAACCTAGGATATGAATTTATTGAAGCCATGTAGTTCCCAGGTTGCACATATATATGCAGTATTTGTACAATCCAGAGGACAATTCTCCTTTTCTAGCCTGAAATTTAATTGCCAGTAAGCAACCCTTATACACAGGATTAAAGCTCTCTCTCACAGATTAATATTAGCATGCCACATGAAAAACATTTTTACAAACAAATAGGCAGGATCTTTGCCCCAAAGAGGCTACAGCAATTAACAAAAATATAATTTTAATCAAAATAATGTTTTGGGGAGCAGTGATTGAAAGAGTTGCCATGGGAAGTGATAATTACTTCAGTGGGAACTGTGAAAAATACTGAAAATCCCCATAAATTTCATCCAACACTTTCAATATAAAGAAAAAAAGTGAAAAACTAAATTCAGTGTTTTAATTTATCATTGGAAAACTGCTGTTTACAATCATGAAAGCTTGCAGGAGTTAGGATCACAGAGCTGGAAGGAACTGCAGGAGTCGTTGGGTCCAATCCCCCACACAAATGCTACTGTGTCCAGTGCCTACCCAGCCTCTTCTGGAAACTGTCCGGAGAAGGAGATTCCACAGCGTCCCCGGGCAGCCTTAGTCCATGGCCTTACTGCTCTAACACCCAGGAATTTTTTTCCTGATAGCTAATCTAAATCTACTTTGCTACAATTTAAAGCTATTGCTTCTCATCCTCCTTTCCGTGGCAAGGGAGAACAGTTGTTTTTCTTCTCCTTTATGGCAGCCTTTCAGATATTTGAAGACTGCTATCATGTCCCCCCTTAAAAGCCTCTTCGCTAAGCTAAACAAGCTCAGTTTTCTCAATCTTTTCCTCATCCAGCTTGCCTTCCAACCCCTTTATCATTTTTGTAGCCCACCTTTGGATCCTCTGTAATTTCTCCATAACCTTCTTAAGATGTGGAGCCCAGAACTGTACACAATGCTCTAGGTAAATCTTAACCAGTGCTGAGTAGAGTAGTATTATCACGTCCTGAGTCCTATGCTTAATAACACATCCAGTATGGATGTAATCAGCTGCTTGTGATCAGCCTTTACTCCTCCAGAAGTTTACAAACTGACTTCTTTATAATTTGCTCCAGTAAGTTCCCAGGTACTGAAGTCAGATTGTTCAGTCCATAATTCCCCAGGTCCTTCTTTTTCCCTTTTTTAAAAGACTATGTTGGTCCTTTTCCAGTCATCTGGAACCTTGCCCACCTCCCATGACTTTGTAAAACTTATTGCCAAGGGCTCAGAGATCCCTTCTACCAGCTCCTTCAATACCATGGGAAAAAGTTCATGAGAGCCTGCTGACTCAAATTAATTCAAACTAAACCACACCATTCAAATTCTGATGCTTTCTTTAATTTCAAGACCCTTGGCCTTTTCCCTTCTTTGTCCATATTTTTGCTAACCATCTGGCTGCTGCTTATTGTTTTGTGAAGATGAAAACAAAGTAGCAGTTGAGCAACTCCTCCTTCTTTGCCAATTCTATTAATACCTTAACCTGACTATTTAGCAGTGGACTTACAACTTCCTTAATTATTCTTGTCTGACCAGCATATTTACAGAACCCCTTTTTGCTGTCTGTATTTCCTGTGCTAGATGCGACTACACATGCAATTAGTTGCGACTAGATTTCCTGTGCATTAGCTTAATGTGCAGTAAGTGATTTTGGGTAGGTGTCTAGATGTGCACCACCTGGAGGGCTACCTATGGCAGCACTACACGACCTTGGTCCCCCACTGTGGGGGAGGATATTGCCACCAGTAGCACTGATGCATTCCTCAGGGTGTGAGAGGCCTGTGCTCACCCAGCTACAGGGACAAGGGCTGCTGAATGAAGTTTTAAATTGTGTCCCATCTCTCTGCATGCTGGGATGGGGGGGGACGGGGACCGGGGCTAGGAGAGTGTGGGTGGGCCAGGTGGGGCAGGGGCTAGGGGCAGGAGCGGGGGCCAGGGCCAGGGGCAGGAGCAGGAAGTTGGGCTGGGAGTGCCCTCCCACCAGTGCAGAACTTACCACATGTCCGGGGCTGGCAAGGATGGTGGCTCAGCATGGGCCTTGCTGTTGGCGATGGCATCTGGCTGCACCTGGTGTCTGCAGCCCACAGTGTGTGGTGGGCTGGCACTCAGCCAGGGCCCTCATCCCCAGGGAGAAGCTGGCACTGCTGGCAGCAGCCAGTGTCATGGTTGGCTGCTCCTCATGGTGGGCTCTAGGGCTACACAGGAGCCAAGGCAGCCACTGGCCAGGGCTCCCTAAGCTGCTAGTAGATGCAGCAGCCAGGGATGTGGGCAGGGCAGGGCACTGAGCACCTGAAGTACCCTCCTCCAGTGACATGTCACCAGAGGGGTCAGGGCAAGCCACCCCTGCTGGTGAAAACTGCAAGGTTGCAGCCTGGGTCCCCAAAACATTAGTCAGCTGCCGCATAAAGGGCATGGTCTAGTGGGCATGACTGGATCAATGATTGTGGCCGGTCACAGCCCCCTACTGTGACCACAAGGCCTTGATCTTTACGCAGCACTTCTGTGCCGGCCAGGAGTGCCTTCACTCCCGCGTCCTGCTCGACAGGGCCTCATAAATGTAGGTGTTTGAGTGCCCACATTGCACAAACTGCCTCTGCACCTCCACATCACCCAAGAGTACCATATGGTTGCCTATCTTCTCCTGGCTCCAGTTGGGGCCTCAGGTGGATGGCACGGGCATGTGCATACAGGCAGGGCCCTGGCCTCGATGGGGAGGATGCAGATGACAGGGTCCTGCACCAGCTCTCTGGGCCCCTGCACAGCTGTCTCTGTGTTGCCATCCCTGGGAAGCTGCCAGCAGCACCCAGCACAGACACACAGTGTGGGACTGCGAGCCACACAGCAGAGGCAATGTGCCACAGCAGAGGCAAGCACAAGACAGACAGCGGGGGTGAGCATCAGCAGGGAGCAGGTCCTGGCCCTGCTGGCAGAGATAGCTAGGCAGCAGCTCTAGGGAGATATCAGGGGTAGGCAGGGGGTGCAACAGGCTGCAGCCCTGTGCAACACGCATCTGCGGCCAAGCAGCAGCTCTGGAAAGGGAACAGGATAGTCAGAGGCAGCCTGTGTCCTGTCCAGAGGGGCACACAGGGCCTGTAGTGCTCCTGGGGAGTGAACACGCTCCTTCAGGCTCCTGTGCAGTGTGCCCCAGGGCACAAAATGGCTGCAGATTTTTATACTCTGCAACCAGGGGCTGCCACAGAGGCAGCCCAGCACTAAGGCAGGAGATGCTCCCAGCCAGCAGCCCTAAAGCTGAGCTCAGGCTGGCCCCCTAGTGGCAGAGCAGCCCCAGCACTAAACTTAGTGCAGGGGTCATGTATACATGTGCATTACGGCACTTTAACTAATTGCAACTAAATTTGATACCTGCATTTGCAGGTATCAAATTTAGTCATGATTAGCCATTTTTACTGCATAGTAAGGGTGGGCACATGTAGACACACACCCATACTATGCACTAGGCTAAGATACAGTAACGCGCCTTGTGTAGACGCACCCACTTTTAACCAAGTGAAAACGCATCCAGTTAGACACCTTTCTAAAAGCCTTTTTTCTCCCCAATAATAGCCCCTAGGAAAGCGACTCATCAGTGGGTGCATCTACACGTGCATTAAAATGCTTTTTCTAATGTGCATTAAATTTGGTGCCTCCAATATGAGGTACTAAATAAATGAAAATTAAGCTGTCTTAATGTGTAGTAATGAATGTGCATAGTTTTTAAGTGACACTCAATGCACAGTAGCCTATTTTACTGAGAGTTAGAATAATAGTACTTTTTTTACGTGATGCATTAATGCCTAGTAAAATAGGCCACTGTGCATTAAAGCACCCAGTATCTCCAAAACCGTCTGGATACATTGCTCCTAAAGGCTGAGGTTTTGAGTGATTTGAAGAGGGAGATAAGTAACATGTGTTGCAGTTGCAGCTTAGCTACTTCTTAAAATACATGTAGTGTTTATTTCCCAGCTACCATAGCTGTTAACATAAAACAGGAACGCAACTCTGGGAATAAGCTCTTGGCACTCTCCCTTTGCACTCCCAAGCTACTGTGGGTCTCTTCTCTCATTGCAATTCTAACTGGGTTTCCAGTTAGCCCCAAGCTATTCAACCCACCAAGTACTTAGCACATTCATAGAACAAGAACATGGAAAACATTATACACAGAGAAAATGACCCCTTACATTGATACAATTACACCTGCAAGGCAAGATTATAGAGTTAAGTATTAAAAATTAGGCTATTGAACAATGCTGTTAACTAATTTAAGTCCACATAAAGAAAGACATTGAATTGGATTTTGTGTTGTGTCACAGACGGCCACAGATTTAATTTATTTAAAGTAGAACTACACTTTACCTTAGGATGCTGGGTCAAGATTTGGAGGTGATTTCCACTTGTCTCTATATGGAAATACGATGAAAGGCTAACAACTCATAATTTCTCTTATTCAAAATGGCCACCATCTCCCATTATTTTTAATAGGACTGAAGCTAAGAAAATGGTTGCCATTTCCTTTCATTTTACTGGCATGTAGAAAGAAGCTTCCCTTAATAAAGGTGGTTGTCACTTCCTGTTGTTTTCAATAATATTAAAGCCAAACTAACAGGCCACTCATTGGGTTGCAGGTGGGATGGGGTAGAAAAAGCACTATTAGGAGCAAGGGACTGTGAGGAGGCAAGGGGAAGACTGAGGAATCATAGGAAATTAGGCTGGAAGGGAGCTCAGGATGTCATCTAGTCCAAACCCCTGCTCAAAGCAGGACCATCCCCAACTACATCATCCCACCCAAGGCTTTATCTAGCTAAGTCTTAAAAACTTCCACCACCTCTCTGGGTAACCTGTTTCAGTGTTTCACTACCCTCCTAGTAAGAAAACTCTTCCTAATATCTACCCTAAACTTCCCTTGCTGCAACTTGAAACAGTTTTTCCTCGTTCTGTCATCTGCCACCACTGAGAACAGTCCAGCTGCATCTTCTTTCAAACCCCGCTTCAGGTAGTTGAAGGCTGCTGTTAAATCCCTTCTCAGTCTTCTCTTCTCTAGACTGAATAATCCCAGGTCCCTCAGCCTCTCATAAATCATGTGCCCCAGCCTCCAAAGCATTTTCATTGCCCTACACACAGGCACCTGAACCACAGAACACAGCAATTTGTGGGGGGGAGGCGTTTTAGGGGTTGTGGGAAGAAAAGGATTAGGGTGGGGGGGTACTAAGGAAAGGACTGTTAAGTGGAGGGGATGAAATAGTAGCTCCCCACTCTAATTCAAGTGTGAAAAGGGAGTCCCCTTTTAGTGGTCAGGGGGGAGAATGCATTCTTTTGCATGTATTTAAGGCTAGATTTTGATCCTTAAAAGCTCACATACCCTCGGAGCAGGCAGACTCCCCCTCAGGCTTTAAAAAACAGTAAGCAAATAAAAAGACTCAAAATAAAAATGCTAGAATATCTCATGATTATTGGCAATCTGTTTTTTTTTTAACTCTGGAGTTGGCAGTACTATAACATTAACAATTCTCTTTGACTTCAGCAGCACAATCAGGCTTTATACACACCCATTAAGAGATATCATCTCTTTTTAGTATTGATCAACAGTTTTAAACCAGGACTTAATTTAGTTGCTAGAATTCATATTTAGGCATTTAAGTGAAGCATGACCCAATTTGGTTTTGCTCCTGACTTCAGCATCCTGAGCTATGAAGCATCTAAATCAGGGGCTTTCAACCTTTTTTCATAGATTTCATAGACATTAGGGCTGGAACAGACCTCACAAGATCATCCGATCCAGCCCCCTGCCCAAGGAGCAGGAAGTCAGCTGGGGTCAAAGGATCCCGTAAAGATAAGCACCCAAATGTTTCTTAAAAGAGCTCAGAGTAGGTGCCTGCACCACCTCTGGGGGAAGTCTATTCCAGGCCTTGGGGGCTTGGATAGTAAAGAAGTTTTTCCTTATGTCCAGCCTGAAATGGTCTTGGAGGAGTTTGTGAACATTGGACCTTGTCATTCCTTGGGGTGCTTTGGTGAACAGGTGTTCCCCCAGGTTCTGATGCACACCCCTTATGTACTTATAGGCTGCCACCAAGTCACCCCTACACCTTTGTTTCTCCAGGGTGAAGAGTCCCGTAGCTCTCAGCCTCTCTTCCTAAGGCCTGTTCTTTTGCCCTCTGATCATGTATGTGGTTCTCCTCTGGACTCTCTCAAGCTTCTCTACATCCTTTTTGAATTGTGGAGCTCAGAATTGGATGCAGTACTCCAGCTACAGCCTCACCAAGGCTGAGTACAATGGGAGGATGACATCCTGGGACTTGCTCGAGAAGCATCGATGAATGCAAGCCAGAGTTTTGTTCACTTTACCGGCTACAGGATCACATTGGTGGCTCATGTTCATTTTGTGGTCAATCATGACCCCCAAGTCTCTTTCGGCCATGGTGCTAGCAAGTGTAGCACTGCCAAGCCTATAAGTGTGATGCAGGGGTTTCCACGCCCCCGAGGTGGAGCACCTTGCATTTCTCCATATTGAATGCCATCAGGTTTTTGTCCACCCACCTTGCAAGCCTATCGAGGTCAGCCTAGATCACCAGCTTAACCTCAAGAGTGGACACTGTTTCCCAAAGTTTGGTGCTGTCAGCAACTTTTTTAATAAGTGTACCCCCAGCAGCCCCCTTTTTAGTAAACGTACGCCCTGGGGGTGGGGGTGGCGACTGGCCAGATGCCAAGCGGGGGGGAGGGGGTGGCAAGTGGTCAGACATCAAGCAGGGGCATGGCAAACGGCAGAGCAGCAGCAGCACAGCTTCTGTGCAGCCCTGGTCTCGTCCCGGCCTGGCCCTGCTCCTGTGAGGTAGTGGTGCAGGGTGGCAGTGCTCTGTCCCCACCTGCCCCCACATACCCTGTTGGACCTTTCAAAGTACCCCAGGGGTACGCGTATCCCCAGTTGACAACCCCTGATCTAAATGATTTGCCCAAAATTTGATCAAGGCCATAGAAAAGATTCAGTTTCATATGTAGGGTCACACATGTTGTCAGCTATTAGAACTAAGGAGGTGATATTCTGGTCCCTGATATGGCTCTCAACTTTGCTTTTGGACTCAAGGAAAAGGATACAAGGCATAAAGCTCTGCTTTGTGTTGGATTTCCCTAACGACTTTGAAATAATTCAGACCTCCAGTTTCAATTTATGCTAGTTTTTATTTTTTAATCTGTTAAACCCTGAAATAGAGATAAACATGTCAGCATTGCATAAACATTGCCAACAAATCTACCTTAAGTAGATGCAGCTATATAATCCACTATCACTGTTACATTTCTAGTCTGTAAGCCTTGCATAAAATATTATATACGATTTGTGCTATCTACTCCTCTAGCAGCCGCAGAGCCAGTAACAAGTAAATCAGCCCTAAAATAAAGGACTTTAATAGTACCCAAAAGAGGAAGTCAAAGAGAATTTAAGAGACAGTTGAAAAATAACTGAGGACACATAAAACATAACAGAAGAGTCAAGAAGCCTGCCTTGCCCATTGCTTTGACAATGATCATTCTTAAACCCTTTTGCCATGACAATCACAGGGACACCACTAATAATACCTTTTAAGCAATTCTTTCTACTCGGTTCTTTTGAGTTGCCATTTATTAAATTACTCCCTATTCGATTTTATTACAGCTTTCAAAATGGAAATAAAGTAGCAGTTGCCAAACAAGAACACGCCAGTAGTTAGATAACTACTACTAACTTGCTTCTACCTTAAAAGGTAGAAGGCCCCTCTTTAAAAAATGTTATTAAAAAATTTGCCACAAAAATATCCTAAGCCTGAGTCAAAGGTCCGCTCTAGCCTTGCAGCCCAGAAGGTTAGTGTGGTTAAGGCATACCAATTTCTGTATCAATGGTACAAAAAAAGCAAAGTGGTTAGCATCACATCTGACTTTCTTTCATTGCAGCTTGAAAGTCACCCGTAAACATCTCCTTGGGTCATGCTCTGCTGCTAGAGAAGTTAGCTAGGCCTTCTATCTAACATTTAAAAATACTGCCAGTGCTGTGTTATATTTGCTACTTTCCTGTGGAAGGGCACTTTCTTTCTGTCCCAAAAGCTTGCCTAAAATCTCTCCCAACAATATATTTGGTCTAATAAAAGATATTAACAAACCTTGCTTCAAGCACTTAAGAAAGCACTTGGTAGCATGTCCTGCTATTAAACAGTGCCCAGCAACTCTCCCCTATTTCCTAGGGCAAGTTCTACCAGTGGCATAATAAGATTTTGAATTCTTTTCCTGCAGGTCCAAGGGGCATAGATAGCCTAACGCTTACAACTCCATTTGATTGAAAAAAGTTAAACCAACCAAACTTTCCCTATCACTCAAATTATACAAACTGAGGCTGGATGTCCATCTTGATTTTTCACAAAACATTTCACATAACTACAAAAATTAAATATTACTCGTCTAAGAAGGAACTATTTACATTTCCTCATTTGATGACTTTAAATCTTCATGCCTCCTTTTTCAACAAGCATCTCTTGTGTATTTCAATACAAAGCTAGACAAGCATGACTGAAATGTAATTAATCCAGTAGATTAAGTTAAGGACAGTCTACTAATTATTTATTCCCTCATCAAGGAGCCACCATCTTGCTGATTTGCCATGAACACGATATCTCTGAAAGCTCTTTGTGAATTACGTGCAACTGTTTCACTCCACTGTGCTGTTAATTTGTTCTTCAACACATATACTGCTAAATCCTGTGCTCTGTATCAAGAGTTATACCAAGGGGCACTGACCCTCACTGGAAGAAGAATGAAGCCATAGACTCAGGGAGATATTCTGGAGTGCCACCAGATGCCAAAGGAGGTCATGCAGTGTAGCACTTCCGAAGAAGATGAAGTATTGTAAACTTCTATAGTCAACATAGTCTACAAACTTGCTGGCATACCTTGTTCATCACAGGTAGATCCTGCCTGACAAACCTTATAGCCTTTTATAACCAGTTCACACACTGCGTTGACACAGGAGCTGAGGCTGATGTCATCTACCTGGACTTTAGGAAGGCCTTCGACACAGTTTCGCATCCTATTCGCATAGGGAAGCTAGCAGGCTGTGGAGTGGATACCTACACAGTCAGGTGGGTGGCCAACTGGCTTAGGGACCGCACCCAGAATGTGGTGGTGGATGGGTCGTTCTCGACCTGGAAGGAGGTGGGCAGTGGGGTCCCACAGGGTTTGGTCCTTGGACCGGTGCTATTTAATATCTTTATCAGCAATTTGGATGAGGGTGTGGAGAGCATCCTCTTTAAGTTCGCAGATGATACCAAGTTATGGGGCAAAGTTAACACACCAGAGGGCAGGGAGCAGATACAGGCCAATCTGGACAGGTTGGATCAATGGGCAGAATGAAATAGGATGCATTTCAACAAGGATAAATGTAAGGTACTCCACCTAGGGAGGAGGAATCCCCAACACACCTATAGGTTAGGGAATGACCTCCTCAGCAGCTCAGTGGCTGAGAGGGATCCTGGAGTCATAGTTGACTCCAAGATGAATATGAGCCGGCAGTGTAATGAGGCCATCAACAAGGCCAATCACACCTTATCGTGCATTATCAGATGCATGACCAACAGATGGAGGGAGGTGATGCTCCCTCTCTATATGGCATTGGTCAGGCTGCAGTTGGAGTACTATGTCCAGTTTGGGGCGCTGCACTTCAAGAGGGACACGGAGAATCTGGAGAGAGTTCAGAGGAGGGCCACTCACATGATTAGCGGCCTCCATGAAAGACCCTACAAGGTGAGGTTGAGGGATCTGGCTCTCTTCAGCCTTCACAAGAGACATCTGAGGGGAGACCTTGTAGCCACCTATACGTTTATCAAGGGAGGACAACAGGGAATTGGAGATGCACTATTTACCAGAGCACCCCTAGGAGTAACTAGGAATAATGGGTGCAAACTAGTGGACAGCAGATTCAGATTGGACATTAGGAAGACATTTTTTACAGTAAGGGTGGCCAGAATCTGGAACGGGCTTCAAAGAGATGTGGTACTATCACCTAACTTGGAGGTCTTCAAGAGGAGGCTTGACAATCACCTGACTGAGGTCGTCTGACCTCGGTCCTCTTTCCTGCCAGCAACAGGGGGTCATACATGATAATCCTTTCTGGTCCCTTCCAACTCTACAATCTATGAATCTATGAAAAGCGTGGGGTCATGGCTCTACCTCCTTGCAGCAGATGGAGAGCACTGGCAATAAGTCTAGTGTTACACACATCTTGGATAGTGTAAAATCCTACCTCCTAAGAGGAGCCAGAAAGCTAATTCTGTAGCTGCCATTTCCATGTCATTCCCAGACAAAGATAACTTTACATGATTCGCTGGCCCCTTCATTCAATGAGACAAGGAACAGAACCATGCTGAGGTCCCTGCAAAGCTCAGCCTGGGTGTTTAGGGGATGTGTTCTCTCTTTTGTGACATACCCTTTTTTCAGCACAGAGATCTGGAGGTCTCATACGATTCATAGACATTAGGGCTGGAAGGGACCTCAGAAGATCTTCGAGTCCGGCCCCCTGCCCCAGGGGCAGGAAGTCAGCAGGGGTCATAGGATCCCAGCAAGATAAACATCCAAATTTCTCTTGAAGGCATTCAAAGTAGGTGCTTGAACCACCTCCGGTGGCAGTCTATTATAGACCTTGGGGGCTCAGACAGTAAAGACGTTTTTCCTTATGTCCAGCCTGAAATGGTCATGGAGGAGTTTGTGACCGTTCAATCTTGTCATCCCTTGGGGTGCTCTGGTGAACAGACGTTCCCCCAGATCCTGGTGGTCACCCCTGATAAACTTATAGGTGGCCACCAGATCACCCCTGAGCCTGCGCTTTTTCAGGCTGAAGAGTCCCATGGCTCTCAGCCTCTCATCATAAGGTCTGTTTTCCTGACCTCTGATCATGCGCGTGTCTCTCCTCTGGACTCTCTCAAGCTTTTCCACATCCTTTTTTAATTGTGGAGCCCAAAACTGGATGCAGTGCTCCCGCTGCGGCCTCACCAAGGCAAAGTACAATGGGAGAATGATGTGCTTGGATTTGCTTGAGAAGCATCTATGAATGCAAGCCAGCATTTTGCTCGCTTTACTAGCTGCAGCATTGCATTGCACGCTTATGTTCATCATGTGGTCAATCATGACCCCAAGTCCTTTTCATCCATAGTGCTAGCCAGCATAGCACTGCTGAGCCTATAAGCATGCTGCAGGTTTTTCTTCCCAAGGTGGAGAACCTTACATTTTTCGGTGTTAAAAACCATCAGGTTCTTGTTCGCCCTTTTCCTGAGCCTGTCAAGGTCAGCCTGGATCGCCCTCCTGTCCTCAGGTGTGGATGCTTTACCCCAGAGTTTGGTGTCATCAACGAACTTGGCCAGTCCGCTTCTGATACCAATGTCCACATCATTAATGAAGATGTTGAATAGTATAGGCCCAAGGACAGAGCCTTGAGGGACCCCACTGGTCCAGTGCTCCATAACAATTGACTTCCATCAACCACCACCCCCTGGGTCCTACCACAGAGCCAATTCCCCAGACAGCTGATTGTGGTGAGACCAAGGCCACAGTTAGCCAGTTTTGCTAAGAGGTGATCATGGGACACCAGATCGAAGGCTTTTTTAAAGTCAAGATATATGACATCCATCTCTTCTCCCTTGTCCAGGTGATAGGTCACCTGGTCATAAAAGGAAATAAGATTGGTCAAGTAAGACCTACCTGCAACAAACCCATGCTGGCTATCCCTCAGGATGTTGCCATCGGCCAGTCCATTAAGAATGGTCTCTTTGACAATCTTTTCTAAGACCTTCCCTAGGATAGAGGTCAGGCTGATGGGCCTGTAGTTGCCGGATCCACTTTCCTCCTTTTCTTACAGATAGGCACCACATTGGCCTTCTTCCAATCTTTGGGCATTTCACCACAGCACCAGAAGTTCTTGAAGATCTGTGCCAGGGGCTGAGCTATGATGCTTGCCAGCTCCTTGAGTACCCTGGGGTGTAAACTGTCAGGGCCAGCTGACTTGAAGGTATCCAGCCTCTCAAGGTGTCCCTTCATGAGGTCAGCATTGATGGAGGGTAAGGAATCTCCCTTACCCGGGCCTACCCATCCCATAATGGGCAGGGGCGTCCCTTGGGACTGGTGAAAAACCGATGCAAAGTACCCATTTAGCAAGTTGGCTTTTTCCTGGGCATCAGTTGTCATCGAGTTTAGCAGGGGTCCAATGAAGATTGGGGAAGAAGGGCAAAATTGGGTCTGAATGCAAGAGAAGTGGGAAAAGGTAGGAATTGGTTCAGTTTCCCCAGCTGGGTGCACACAGTCAAATATACAAGTTAAATCTGTAATTGTGGTAAAATGACATAATTCCCGGAGTGTATAGGTATTGAGTAATATTCCTTTGACTGTTTTGAGCATTCTAGTGACATCCACTGACATGCTTTACAAATCTCCAATACCCGACCAGGACAACCAGGTGTCTCTTTGGCTATACCTGCTGTGTATATTCTTTAAACCCACCTTGCCCCAGGGAGGGGAAGAGGAAGTCCTGAATACATTTGTTGTATGAAGAAGAAAAGACACTGACAATTGATTAGACTTAATCCAGCTAGAGATCTGACTCTCTATATTAACTTGTATACGTTGTATTCTTGTGGGTCATGTATGCACTGAAACGTAATGAGGAGCCACATTCCACATTGTGAATATGAGACTGTGAAAAAGACTTACCTGCTGAAATTGGGAGGCAGCAGGACACCGTACTGGGAGATGAGCGCAGCAAAAATGAAGCCAAAGAGAAAAAAAATGGACGAGCCAGAAGGAGACAGGATCGGCTCCTGCCTCATCTTGAGCATGTTTTGTACGTGCATGCCAGGGCCAATTGGCCGGCTGGATGCTCGGGACCAGGATAAAAGGCCCAATGGAAGAGGAGCAGGGGGGACCGAAAGTGAAATCCCCAGCTGGTCTGGAGGGACAGGAGCACACCAGCGGTCCCAGGGAGGGGACCTGGTAGGCACCCCAGGAGGGGTTTTTCCCAAAGATCCACAGCCAGCGTGAGCCAGGAGAACCGCTCACAGAGCCAGAGTGGGCATCAACTGGCACTGACAAAGACTGGAGTCCTAGGGGACCCAGCGACACCTTAAGACGGATGCCACTGATGGGCAACAAAGACCCAGCCCAAGAAAGGGACGATGCACTGGGGAATAGGATGGTGTCAAGGACGAACGACGCCTAGGAAGGAAAAAGGGGGCCACAGGAGACACTTGGTGAAGGAACAGCATCAATTGACTGTGGCCGCCAGACCCTATGAGCTCGAGCGCTAAAGAAAATCTGCGACATCACCTTTGACGACGCAAATGGCAACATTGCGGTTGGTGGTAGGCGGGGTGTAGGGGAGACAGAGCCCCACATAAAAGGAGCGGAGGAAGCAACCAAGGGAAGGCCTCCAGGGGGGCAGGACCAAACATTGTCCTCCCGATTCAAACAAATTAATCAAAGACCTGGCAGGAGAGGCCCCTGGGGAACCGCCCCAAAGTCGCTTGGTGGCCCAAAGTCACTTGTCTGCCCCGAGAAGCCACGGCAAGGTTCAAGAGGCATCCCTACACACGACGTCTGGGGGAGAGGCACGGGAGGTTACAGAAACTCACCAAGAATAAGGGGATCAGAAGAGTAACTGCTAAAATAAGGCTTGGAAGACACAGCTATATGCACCAAATTGTGCATATAGTTCCAGAGGCTCCCCACTGAAGTCAGTAGGTACTTTACCATTGACTCTAGTGGACACTGCATTGAGATTTTAGTGACCTACTTTGTTGCACCACACCGATATCAATTGATGTAGGAAGACAGTTTGAAAGGTTTGACCCTAAAAGCAATCAAACTTTTTGTAGGTACTGTACCCTTGCCACCCCCCCACCCTGGAGGTCATTAGAAACTTCAGGGGTCCTGAAGAATAATCACATAAAAAAAAAGAATAGCTGCAGTTCACAGCAACAAGGAGCTTTTTATTTTTTTTTGCATAGCAGTGTCTTCATATCTTTGTTTTTTAAGCATGGAATAAAACTTAAGGAAGGAACTGAGCCAAATGAGGGTGACCCAATAAACATAGGAGAGCAGCCATTAATTGTTAAATGCTACAGTGAAGTATGTGTTGTATTAAATTTGCTTAGTCCCTAGCAATGTGCTACCATTTGTTGTGTCTTTGATACTGATGAAGAATACTAAATCGCTGCATAACGAAAAGGCCACAAAAGAGTCATCAGATGCAAATGCCCTTCAGCAAATATTGCACTGAGCTGAGCTGAAACAACACTGAAAAGCATTATGCATGAGTCCCCCTATACCATGCAGTTCTCTAAGATCTCCAATCAGGAAATGTCCTTCCATCACTCAGGCCTATTTCTTTTATTAAAGAAAAATAAGCATCCAAACTTTGTATAAGAACAGTAAAAAAATCACAGCAAACATCACCAGCAATGAACAAGGCTTATAACTTGCTAATGTAAAATTGTGTGAACAAATCCTATGAGAATTTTGCCTTATTTGAGTATCAGCCTCAGACACAGCTCCACAGAAGAGCACAGAAGCAAAGACTACAACTGCTTCTGACATGGTCTATAAACTTACCTCTGAAAGAAGGACGTGCCAGGGAACTTAAGTGGTACAACAGGCTGTCCCTATGAAAGTACGTGTGATTGGGGAAGAGATCCCAATGAGAAGAAGGCTGGGGGTCACTCCCCTCAGAAGCAGGAGAAGAGCCATCTGGTATACCCCAAAGAAGAGGACCTGCGACTGCCCAATCATCCCGGCTGGAGATACAATGAGGAGGGAGAAAAAGTCTCTGAAGACAGAAAAACAAAAACTTCCACACCTTAAAATTAAGGAGGATGCTGCCTGAGGAATGGTGGAGGAGCTGTATTTGTACAATGAAATATGAATAAGCTTTATCTAAACTTATAAAAATTAGAGTTGGAAGAGTCCTCCTGGGAAAAGTCCTTTTATACTGCCAAAGGACCCTTTCCAGTACAGTGGAATTATACCACAGATAGCTTTAAACAAGCTGCCCTCGGTAGGTGAGACTGTCTAGCTTTCTTCTTGACAGAGTATATTAGCCCACAGGGAACTTCAGGCTTCCATAACTAAATTGCTCCCATTACTCAAGCCAATTCAGGTGTCTTTACATGACACTGCAGTCTGAAGTGTGAACAAACCCAAAGTGTATAAAACAGCCACCCTGCGACTGGGAATTGGGCCAACTCTGTCACTTTTTCCTTCCTTCTCCCAAAGTGGGATTATCACACGTTCAAAAGATAGGATTACTACTGCTTTCCTTGAGACTATTCTTCAGTCCAGTAGATGCTACTCTAAAAAAGCATTCCTTCTTACCCTTTCTTAGGCCCATTATTCCTTTGTTCCACTCTAAATAAAGTCCTTGCTTACTAATGACACCCTTCAGTTACTCACAGCTAGTTACTCTTATCCCACTTGATTTTCTAATTAAAAATGGATGTCATTCTTCCTAGCTCCTTTATATTTCAGTAGTACTTTTCTGTGACTTCCCTGCAGTTTGTCCAATTCTATTCAAGTCTTTCTGGTGCTATCTTGTCCAGTACAGAGTATACTATTCTACCTGTACTACATATATCTCCCTGATTCATGGGGTTTTTTACCTCTGTGTTGCCATGAATCACTCTTCGCTGGCAGCAGAAGCCCAAATCTAAGTGTTTTCCCACTGCTGTCTCCAGATCTTTCCCATTTTCAGTGCTCTAAGCATGGGCCTCCAGCTGAGATTCACATCAATCCTCTCCCCCACTGAATTTGGCTGCACTTTTCCATTTGAATGTTTTCATTTTCTTGCTTATTTCTAGCCTTTACCTCCCTGTCTTCTATTTCTCATCAATCTGCATGTTACTTCCCAAGGCCATGTCATCTGCTCATTCAGAGCTACAATCTGCCCCAAACAGGGAGTGAATCAAGGAACAAACCTTGACTCATAGTCAGTAATGCGTTCCCCCTTACTTCACTGTGGCAGGCAAAAATAATCTGCCACCAGGTACAGTTAACATGGCAAAATTACTTTCCATTCTCTACTTGTTCACCTCTGCTGACTTACCCATTGGGGTGGGGGGGCAGGAGCTGAAGCCAATCTGGTGACCACTCACTCATGTGGAAGGAAGTACAGATGCACCACAAGCTATTTTCCCCTTAGTTCTGCATACCCAAAAGGCTGCTACCCCATGACGGAGAAGAGACAATGTTGCCCTTAACTGATATATAGTTTACATCTCCTTCCAGATCACTATAGGAATGGTCCAGGAAGAACAAGCCCAGGACAGATCCCATCAGTATCCCTCCAGGACACATTTCCATTCATCATTCTCTCTGCTGCTTATCTTCCTGCTGCCAGTGTTTCAGTCCATACAAACAGAGCTCAGAGCCAGTGAAATTGGAGCTCACACTTCAAATACAGATGTGTGATACAGCTTTACATTGAGAGAGAGCAAGTTTCTCCTGCAAGACTTGTTCTTTGCATACTATCATTGTAGACAGTAGGAGCTGTAGGGGTTTAATAATCTGCATAAATCTTATAATCTTCAGATGGTCAACTATCTTTTTATGTGGCAATAGATTTTGATGCAGTGTTTAAATTGAAATCATGTTCTGATATGCAGTATCTGTGCATGATTTCAAGAGTTCTTTGTATTACAGCCTCCTTCACTAACAAGGGAATTGAAGTTTTCTTTCCTAGATGATGCACGTTGTAGACTAACTGAATCAAAGATGCATAAGGTACATCTCTACCCTGTCTTCTTCCTAGCCTCAGACTGACACCGCTAACTACCTACCTCTTTCTTAGACTAGTAAAGGTAAGCAGTGCCAGCTACCAAGATGCATGAAATACCATTGTATTTGGAATAATGCAATGAAAAATGTACAAAGCCAAATCTATTAAGTTAATTTAACTTTTTAAAGTCCATTGTGCTAAGTCTTATGAATTGAACATTTTGAGATTTTGTAACCTCACAACATACTGTGCAGTATTCAGTACAAATTATGACAATAACGTTGGAAGGTCAGGGTAGAACTTAGGCCAGAGATATTAAGTTTAAAATCTCACCATTATTGATCTTGGGTGTCTAATCTAAGAAGCCTTTGGCTAATGCTCAAGGTTATTGAGTACTTTTAGGCCTCAACATAAGGAAAAGCTGTGAGTAATCAGTACTTAGAAAAAATATGATAAGCAAACAGCCTCCAGTTATCTCAAATTGAATAACCAGTAAAACTGGGACACTCAAGTTAGTGGCCTCTGTTGAAACTGTTGGCTTTATTGGCTTCTCCAGTGCCGCATATCAAGTAATGAGATTAGATTCAGACATTCTTGGTTCCCAGTCCCAAACTCAAAACATAATGTCTCCATAAGGCTAAAAATGCAAGACGCGCTGAGCCACTTGAATGTCCTGAAGAGAAATACCCAGCTACTTCTGCAGCTGAATGTGATGGATGACTGCATCCATGTAAAGGCTTTAAAAAAGATTTCCAAATTTCTGGAGGAAAACAGAACGTAAATTACCAGGGGAAACCTTCATATTTCAGGTGTTGGACATATGGGACAAGGAGTACATTATTAATGTCCGAAAAAAACAAAATTTAATTTTGAACAACATAAAGTATCCCTGTTCCCTTGATATTAACCTAGAAGCAAAAAGTATAATACACACAATTATCAGGAGGTATTTTAAGCATTTCAGTTTTGTATAACAGAAGTGAAATGTAAGACAAAAGGGGGAAAGGTTATTAAAAATTATAAACCATTTTACAAAGACTGGGTGCAAAGGAAACAATGAGCATTTTTGTTTTCATTTATGGCTAAGTACAGAACGTCAAAAAGCCCGAGGCTGAATCAATTCAATCTTCACAGTTTAGTCTCAGCTTCATAGATTGAACCAAGAAGCAAGTGAACAGACATTCACTTTTGATTCCAGAAATGAAGGCACATGCTTGCAGTGGCCCAACCCAGGAGCCGGGGGGAGGAGGGGTGCTAGAGGACACCTCTGCTCAGCTGGAGCAGACAGCTTGAGCTAAGGCTAGCCACCTACCCTGTGCAGCGGGGGGAGGGGAATTGTGGGGGAGATGCAAAGCATCCTGGGATGCTGGGGACTGTGAGTTAACTTGAATCTGGAGGGGATCTGGGACAAAAGTTCAATAAACCTATTTAACCCAAATCAGTGAAGTTTGACACTAGATCCATCCAGGTTTACCTTAAACGAGTTTCAGCCATTTTGGAAGCAGTTTATGTGCAATGAGCAGTTTATTGTGTCACACGTCTGAACCATTTTTCGATCACTTATACCAGTTTATGTGAACTTCTATCCCTAGCCTATGAGATCACAGATTTATGGAGCCTAGAAACAGGAAAAAACTGGTGTAGCTATTATTATTATTACTACATATTTGCAGTAGAGTTGTGCCTAACAGCTCCGATAAAAGCTCAGTTTTATTTTGCTAAGTGCTGTGAGCACGTAAAAGAACTTCAACCCAAACAGATGAGGCAGATAAAGGAAATCCTAACATTGCTTTGAGGTGGGGAACTGGGATGGAGATTAAAAGACAGATTTCATAGACATTAGGGCTGGAAGGGACCTCGGAAGATCATCGAGTCCAGCCTCCTGCCCGAAGGCAGGAAGTCAGCTGGGTTCATAGGATCCCAGCAAGATAAGCATCCAATTTTTTCTTGAAGGTGCTCAATGTAGGTGCTTGAATCACCTCCGATGGCAGGCTATTCCAGACCTTGGGGGCTCGGACAGTAAAGAAATTCTTCCCTATGTCCAGCCTGAAACGGTCTTGCAGTAGTTTATAACCGTTTGACCTCGTCATCCCTTGGGGCGCTCTGGTGAACAAACATTCCCCCAGATCCTGGTGGTCACCCCTGATAAACTTATAGGTGGCCATCAGATCACCCCTGAGCCTGCACTTTTCCAGGTTAAAGAGCCCCATACCTCTCAGCCTGTTGTCGTAAGGTATGTTTTCCTGACCTCTGATCATGGACAAAGATCCTAAACAAAGGACTTATGACCAAAATTCACAAAGGTCACAGAGCCAGAACGAGCTGGAATTTGTGGCCCAGTAAGGAGTGATCCCACAGGAAGGTAAGGGTTCTGGGCTCTGATCACTGCTTCCAATGCTGTTTATAAATTTCATTCAATGGCCATTTACTGCAAAATGATCAGCAGTTTCAGCAGCAGGAACTAAAACCTAGACCTTTCCTTCATTACAGGAAGGGAGATTCCTCATCAGTCTACTACAGGTGTGAGCAACCCAGAGAATATGTGCTACAAGTAGCACGCACAGCCTGTGTGTGCAGCATACAACAGAATGAAGAGGGAGCAAGGAATACAGTGACAAACAGGATAGAAAGCAGAGCAACAAATCAGGTAGGGCAAGGAACAAAACAAAGCAACAGGTTGGACAGGGTAAGAGGGAGGTTGTTGGGCTTTTCTTGTGGTATGCCTGCCAAAAACCTTGGCACACACCGGTGTATAGAGTCATGTTTTCTCTTGCTAGCCTATCCTCTGGACCCATGAATCTTCCACTCTTGGTTGGCCAGCAACTCTGCTTCAAGAGGAATGGTGGAAAGTATCTCTACACATCATATTGTATAGTGTCCTGTGCAATACAGATGTGTACTCTGCAGCCTTCTGCGGGGTCAGAGATGTGGGTTTGAATCTCCTAAAGCTAGGGACATCCTATAAATCCGGTCTCCCACATTCTGGGAAAATCCTCTAACCATAAGGCCTTCTGCAAAAGGCAGGTGCCAACACTGGCACACAAAAAAAGTGAGCCAGTCACCTGCAAATGAAGACTTTGTAAATCTAAGGGAAGAGCATCTGGTGGCAAATCCCAGTTTTACATATGAATTGAGGGAGGAACCTAAACATAGGAAATATTGCTTTTCAGACATTCCCCTCTCCTCAGCATTTCTCTATTGGCTTATGCCCCTTGTTCAGCATGGTAACTGCTGTAAATTCCAATTCTAGGTCCCTAAACCTCCCAACTTAAAGCATAGAGAACTCAGACACCTGACCTGAGTTTGCAAATTCCACATACAGTCAAGCATCTAGAAGTTAGGTATGGTATGCTCAGCATCTGTGCACCCAAATCCTTTTTTTCTGGATCTGGGCTGGAGTTGCTTACATATGATTACAGGAAATCCATGGCAGAGCCAAGGATTTATGCAAAACCTTGAGTCTTGGTCCAGTGCCGTAACCACAACTTCAACTCCTGACTATTACATACCAAGATATACTTAAATACACGCACAACCTACTCCTTCTGCTTATGCATCACTAAATTCAGAGGATGAAGCAGGGTGTCCTTTGGCAGCAAATGAGATATAGAGACTGAATGGATGTGAAGACTGAGTACCAATATTATAATACCATTATGTAAATCAGTGTTGCACCCTCATCTGGAATGCTATGTGTGTAGGCCTGATCATCAAAAAGGAGACTGAGGAAGGAGGAGGTGTTCCAAGAAGGGCAACAAAAATTATATGAAGAGGAAATTAAAAAAAGATTAGGACTGTTTATCTCTGAGAAGAGAGAAGAAGGGACATGATAAAATAATGACTGATATCAAGAGGGTAGATTAGGCAGTTCCATTCACTCTCTTACACAATACATGAATGAGGAGACTGCCAGAAATCCAACATCTGCTAACTGTGAGTTAGCAGATACCATGAACAGTAAAGAGAAATAAAAGGGATTCAGAAACATTATAAGAATCCTAATAAAAACTCCTGTCGCAATTTCGCAATGTTTCACATCCCAGCTAAAACAGAGCTCACTAGAATTAAAAGGATCCTATATTCAGGCTGAATCACAATTTTTCTAGACTAGTGTAGGCCTCTGGCAGCCTAAGTTCTCCATCACTGGAGAAGGCCTAAGCAAGCTCCACCAGTGGGACTGCCCTTGCAAACTGTAGCAGAGTGCTTGTCATAATGCAGAAGGCAGGGGTTGGAGGGCATCTACACAGCAGTGGGCCAGGGACCTGTGGCCCAAGCTAGTGCAGCCCATGCAGTATGTGGTTCCTGGACACTTAGAAGCTAGCCAGCCCTGCCATAGATCTTACAAAGCCTTCCAAGTACTATGATTTTCACCTAACTTTCTGCATAAATCAGCTGTATTAACACTGAAGGCCAAATGTATGATGAGCCTTCCCAGTATCTGGTAAGTGATTACAATCTTCAAGAGATATTTACATAAATAAGCAAAATAATGCAAAGTTATTTGAATGGGATCCTAAATATGAAATTGCAAATCAGCCAGGGCTTCACAGTTCATTCATCTGTTGCATTTAAACTGTTTACTTCATTCTTCACAGCTAGGCTTATATTTCCTGTCACTCTTGATTTCCACAATATTGAGATTTCTGTACCTGTCTGCTGTTCTGTAATTTCTTTCTGCCTTTCCTCTGCCTATAATTTTCCCTTTGTACACTTTTAGATCTGCCCAATTTTTTTATTTTCTGTATCTTATTTTTACACAATACATACTTAAGAATTAGTGAATCATTTGCCATCATAGCCCCCACCTGTGGTTTCTTCTTGACAGAAGATGAATCAAATCACTTTTCCTATTTTATAGTAGTATGCACTAAGATACCTGGCTCATCTGGGGAAAGTCTAAGTTCTTCCATGTCAGAGAAACATCTTGCCACTCCTTATGAGTCCCATGTGTCACAACCCAAGGGTGTGATTTTGTGTGTGCGCGCTTCGGCACTGCTAAATTATTTCCCACCACGAGGAGCTTTCTTTGCAGGGTGCATTTCTCAGTTGCAAAGAGAAAACCCCGGTGCAAAGGAGTTCCCGCCACCCGCATGCAAATTTGTGTCCCACTATTGGCCAGTTCTAAATTATTCCCACGTGGCGGCTAGCGATTGGCTTGCTAGCCGTATAAGAGGCTTGAGCGGTTTCCGCCCAAGTTGGAGAACTCCAAGGAGAACCCCGCAAGGGAGGACTCCACAACCATCTGGAGGAGGAGGACTTCACGTCTCGTGAAGAACTCTAAGCGCTGCGGAGCCTAACGGACCCAGCATGTACCTTAAGAAGGCTATAGGGGTCTGATCAACCTCTGGCCTCTCCCCGTCGCTGAGCGCGATCCCTCGACGAACCCCTTCCCTGCGCGCAAGTTCCACGGAGCCTAGCAAACTTCGTGTGAGTGTATCCAGAGCTCTTCTCCAAGTTGTTTTCTTCGGTTGACACGACGGGCTCGCGGTTTTAGAGCCTTCAGCCGGATTGGGCTAGAGTTCGCGAGATTAGAAATCTTGTCCGCTCTTCTTTCCTATCTGTAACTGCAACTCAAGCAAGTTTTCCTGCCTGCACCGCGACCATCTACGGTGTAAGTAAAATAATCTTTAATCAACCGCTACGCATCCGTGCCTAATTCTAGTCTACCGGCCTGCATTCCCCGACCCGCGTGCCAGGGCTGCTGGCCACAGCCCGCCGCACACCCCCGAGGGCCTCAGACCGCTCCCGGCCTGCACACCATGCACAACAGCTACAACGTAAAGGCTCAATTCTGCTTACAGTTACTACAGTATTTGTGCTTTCTCAAGTTCAGACTGTCCCCCATTGATTTTTATCGAGTCTCCCCTTGGGAAGATGAAGATGTAGTAATTCAACACTATATCACATCAGAAAAAACAAGCATAAATATTTGGAAATTATTGCTACCCACAAAGGAGCTACAGTGAGTAGAAACTAAAGAAGTAGACAAGCAACTTGTGACAGACAGGGGAAAAGGGAACCAGGAAGCAGTCGGCCTGGTCAGAATCATTTTGACATTCATTCCTTCATAGCTGACTTGCTAAATCTCAGGAATAGAAAGCTACAGTGGGTGTTTCTTATGGGTGTCCCTGAAAACTGAAATAGCAGATACCAGGAGAGGTACTTCTAATTAGATAGTCACTGGGTGAATGCACATGAGATGCGGGCTGTGGAGCTGCCTAATTAGCTCCACAGTAAACATTTCCACATCTATACATGCACCCCTAGGATGCATGAGACTAATTAACTCCAGAGTAGGCTAGTACTTGTAAATATAAGTTCTAGTCTGCTCTGGAGTTTTTTCATGTGCAGCAGCGCAAGTGTAGACATTGCCCAACTTGCTGGGGCATAAGGGTGCTTCAGCATGGGGGCTGCCTCCTGGCTAGCCCCACACTGAAACACTCTCATGACCCAACAAGCCTCTCCACAGCACATTAAGGGTAGTCAGAGCAGCCTTGGGGTGCTGCCAGCTGGGGCTACTCCAACCAGGCTCAATGTGCTGCACACAAATAAACTCTAGAGCAATATACTCCAGAGTTATTTGCTCCTGGGCACACATTCAAACAGAGCACCCATGAGCAAAAAACAACCAAGTGATAAGCTCCAGAGTTTATTTGTGAGTATTAACTGCATGTGTAGATGTGCCCACTGGTGACTGCTTGTTTTCTTAGTATATTAAGCATCAATCTTCAATGATTTCTGTCCATGTAAGGACAACAGAATGCTGCATTATCTCTCTGGGGCAAAAAAATAAAAGGTGTAATGGCAAGATAATAAAGAGCTATGAAGTAATACAGCCTCCACTAGCAACAGTGAAAAATGACTGTGGCAGAGCACTAAGAGACTGAGCAAGCTGTGAGGCAGCCTGCAGGTAATGGCAGAGCCAGATAAGTGGTCACATGACAGTCACCAGGCCACTTGATTGGAGCTGGGCTGTGGAGCCTCAGCATAAGAGGAGGCCCTGTGAGGCAAAGCCAGCAGGTGCTGCTGGAGCAACATCTCCTGGCTGGAGTACTGCTGCTCCCAGGTATAACTGGAGGTAAAGGGCAGGAACTATGGGGATGGAGGAGGTTCCCGGTCCTGGGGAATGACAAAACTGGAGTTGGATGGTGTGGTGGGGCTGCTTGTGGCAGGGCAGCTTCCAGGAAATGCCATACCTGTATCTCCCTAGTCAAGGGTGAGTATGGGGTGCCAGAAACCCTCAGCCCCTGTAGGCTTGTGGGTTACCGCATGGAGGGGAAAGGCTAGGGGAGCATACCCTGATAGAAAAACATAGGGGCACAGGTCCACTGGTGGGGAGGGGGCCCATTGAGTGGGGCCTGAGGCAGGCTACAGGTATGTCGATAGATGCCCGAGTCCCGAGTAGGCCATAGGCCAAAAGCGGGGTCCAGGCATGTCTATGGACACCTGAGACCTGTGGGGCGTAAGGCCCTGTAGCCTCAGTGAGGAGGCAGAGTAGTGGCCCTGGTAAGGGGGTGGAACAGTGGTCCCAGTGAGGGGGCATAGTGTGTGCACTGGGCCACGCAGAGTAAGCGTAGAGTAGGGTCTGCATAGGCAGGCCTGAAGGGCTACACAGGGACACATAGAGTAGGGTCTATGTGGCCTGAAGGACTGCATGTAGGCCAGCTCAAATAGTTCAATAAAAACAAGTCCCAGTGAGGGGGCATGAGTTGAGGCCCTAGTGAGGGGGCTTGTGGCCAAGGTAAGTCTCTGGACACCTGAGGCTGGGTTTGGGCCAGAGACCAAGTGCAGCTCAGCAATGGAGCCAGGGGAATAATAGTGGATAGTGATTTGGATGCCATATGCAAGGCATGGGACACAGTAAAGCGAAGGTTGGAGCGGTATATAATGCCCTTGGCATGCAGGCAGAAAATGGACAGCCTTCTGCCTTACAAAAAACTACTGATTTTATTACAACAAAGGTGTGGTAGGCGAGGCAGGTGGGCAGACTGCCCTAGACAGGAGGGCAGGCTGATACTGTGACTGGCCCCAGTGACGGCCCTATCACAATGACATAGAATCATACAGAACTCCATACTATGACAACTTTAGGGATCTTGGAAGAGAAATGAAGAGGAAGAAGGTCCAAGTTATCTTCCAGAGATCCCTTCAGTGTCATGCAAAAAAGGTGGACAGAAAGGAATGTAGATGAGTTGGCCCGAAGCTGAAGGTTTTATGAAACACTGAGCCACATTCCAGTGGGAGAGAGAACTATATGACTGAAATGGTTTACAATGCACAGGTAAGACGTGCTGGATGGCTTGTCTTCAAGAAGAGCAGCTGGAATGGCCAGACAGGGTTGTTATTGTTGCAGTGGTAGGTAAGCCCACTGAGAAGGCAAAAGTGGTACAAACTCAAAGTCAGTAAGCTGCCAACAAATGGAGGCAATGTTGCAAAGAAACACATGCTTTCACTTGCTTATGTACAATGAAAGGAGTCTAATTAATTGAAAACTCCCATGGATGAGAAGAAAGGTGACATAAATCGCACTGTTGAAATCTGAGGGTATGATTTCCATGATTAGTATGTCAAAATCTGTGGTTAGAACCTTTTTAGAAAATAGGGAGCAAGCAGAAGTAGATGCATATGTACTGATTTGTAAAGAGGAGTTGTATCTGTTAAAGATGACCAAATGAAACTAGGAGATATTACTGCCTAAGGACACCTTAAGTCATTAACATTACAAAGGGCAACTTGTTATGCAAAACACATGCTGCATATCCCCGTATAGCCAGTAGTAGGAGATTACAGTTTCAAAAAAATTACACGATCATTTTCTAACACAGAATCATTGCACCCAAGAAAAGGTATGTATTTTGAATCTTGTATAATGTATAAAAGGTGAAGTAAACACTGGACTAGAAGCTGGTAATTGCATAGTGACCAGTATTCCTGACTGGATATTTTCCTTCATGAGCAAACATAGGACAGTAATAATTAAATAACTTCATATTTCAAAAGAACTAATTAATTTTTCTATTATTTTGGAAATGTATGAACCAAACTAACTGAGGGGAACAAATACGAGTGCAAATTGGGAACCATTTCAAATATTTATTATATCATCAAAAAGCCATGATTCAACAGAGGAAAGACAAATTTGGCTAAAATCCCATTCAGGATCTGTGGGAAAACAAAAAGCAGAATTATTTTATAAGTATATCTGCAGTGTTTGCAAAGAAGTAAAACAATCTTACCATCTTTAAAGTGTCAAATACCGTATTTACTTGAATACAAGGAGAGGCTCCCCTCCCCCCACAGTCAGCATGGGGGGAAAGACCGTCATCTTACATTCCCATACAAAGAAATTTTATTAAATACTTTCTCTCCCATTAAACTGTTGCCAAAAGCAGCATGTACACAGTAATGGAGAGCCACTATGAAGTTGAATAAATGCAGTCAATACTGAGCGTCACTATAAAATACATGGCCTATATTGGGCAAACAGGCTAACGAGACCCTTTTTGCGCGTGTCTCTCTCTCTCTCTGTGGCCCTTTAAAAAAAAACCACCAAAAGACAGGCCATTGTCCTTTAGGAGGAAATGAGTGATGGAAAAAAAATGGTGATGGGAACTTTATTTTGGCTCTTAAAAAGAAAAACAGGTGGATGTTCCCTCCACAGGAAACTGGCACCAGGCCTGGAGGTACTACAATACCAGACCAGAACTGGGAGGCCAGAGCCAGCCCTGACAGCCTCCCCTTGGTGCCAAAAATGCTACATTTGATCTCAGTTGAAAGGCCAAGATGCTGATAGAAAGCTTTTCTGTGCATGTGGCCCTTCAAAAAGTGGGTGGGTGTTTCAACTGCAGGGAACTGGCACCAGGCCAGCACTGGGAGGGCCAGATCCAGCCAACACCCTCCCCTTCGACACCCTCCCCTTCGTACTAAAAAGCTATGTTTGATCTTAGCCACAAGGATAGGTTAATGCAACCCATCTAAATAAGATATATGTTGCTACTGATTGAGTGCAGTCCTCCTCAGTGCCAACTCTTTCTAAAGTTATGGTGAGCCACTACATATAGTTCAACTTTCTCTTTATTCCCACAGCTGAGCTACACCTTTCTTTCCCATGTCCAGTGATTCCTGTTTCTACATCAGTCTTAACTGTATGGCAAAGATCACCAAATGGAGACTCAAACAGTTCACCCAGAATCCCTCTGTTGCCCCCTTTCACAGCCTGTTGCATATGATTTGTGTGGTCCCACCCTCCATGAGTTGAAGCCAGACCAGGTTGTTCTGCACCTCATCTGCATATACATTTGGAGCATCCCAGGACTCATGACAAGAACACCCGGTTCCAGTCATGAATGCAGAGCTAATTAGCACAAGGCTCCTTTGTTGCGGGTATCTGGAGTATACACATACTGAGCAGTGCTGAGCTCTGGGGTCACCATGGCTTGAAGTGCTGTTGCTTCTACTGGGGCCCAGCCCAATGAACTACATGGTAAACCATGAGTCTTTTGGCTTTGGATTAATATCATGCATGGTGACAAGTGAAAAGACTGGGGAATCACTAGGGCAGTTGGAAGGGGGTGTAGCAGAGGGGATAGGAAGGAGATTCAGAGGTAGTGCTCTGTGTGGTTGTGATGGCTAAAGGTGAAAGTGATGGACACACAAACATGTGGGCATACACGTGTATGGTACTGTCTATAATGAGAATAAGGATGGTGTAAATAGCCACATCTACACAAGATGCTGACTGCATAGTTGTTACGGAATATACAAGTACTAAATGACTGCATGGTAACTGAAGTCCCTGAATGGCTTTTTGGTATTGCTGATTGTGCAGTAGCTCATTGCTACTGCTCAGTAGCTTGTTACTACTGCACAAGAGCATCAAATCATACTTCCTGCCATGCAACTTTACTACACAGTAGTAACGAGCTACTGTGTAGTCAATGTCTCATGTAGACATAGCCACTGTACAAGTGTGTTTTGGACTGTCAGGTGAACCACAGTTGTCATGAGACAGGTTTGTAAAGACATGGGTGTGCGTATAATATATATATCTTTATTTATTTATTTTTTTTGCAAAAAACCCAAAAAACTTTGTACTATATATAGGTAGGTATAAAAGTTCTGCTTTAAAGTGTGTGTGGCAGGGCCCCTTTGGGCCCCTTGAGAAGTTGGTTGCAAACTTGACCCCAGAGTGGGGCGTAGTGTAGAGTTGCCCAGTGAGGGGCTTGGAGCAGAATTAGCCCAGGGTTTGGCACAATGCTGGACCACGTATAGCAGGGGAACTCGAGAGAACCGAACGACTGCATGGCGAGACCAGTATGTGAGTAGCAAAGCCTGATAGCCCAAGTGGGGCCTCTCAAGGAGAAGCAAGGGCAGTGGAGTGTGGCCCAGTAATGGGAGGTATGCCAGAGGCCCCGGTGAGAGGGGGGTGGAATGTAAGAGACCTCCTGTGAGAGGGGTAGTGGTATGAATGCGTGGGTGAGTGGAGCCCAACTTTGGACTGGGTTTGCTCCAGTCTCAGACTGGGGAGCAATACTAATCTGGATGACAG
>NW_005842786.1:141682-145443 GCF_000455745.1 Alligator sinensis | reverse complement strand
TGGGCTCCATGGTAGGGAAGGTCCGGAGCCACAGATAGCACCCCCTGGCATTATACCATCAGTTTCTGGAAACAACAAAGTCATGGCAGGAAAGATTGGGCAGACTGCCCCATAGAGACAGGTGGGCAGGCTGGCAGGAGATTCAGCCCCAAGAGCTGCCCCCTGTCACAGTGTGTTTTTGGAGTACCGTGCTAAAACTTTCTGCAGTTTCAAAAAAGGAAACCTGAATCAATTCTTGATCAACTAAGTCTATGAGGTCTATATGCAAATTACTATAGTTATTTTTATTTCAAGTTCAGTGTTTTCAAATTTGCTCCTCACTTCCATGTGCTATGGGAGAGCAGGGCCTGACAGCAATGAGGGGGAAAGGAGCTGCCGGAGGAAGAAGTTGGGGGGAGGCAGAGGGCAAGGGGGCTACCTGATTCCCAGATTTGTTTTTCCTGCTGTAGAGTAAGACAGGGACAAAGTCAAGGCAAACCTCCAAGATTTAGATTCTATACCTGAAAAATTATAACAAATACATAGAATCTAATTATTTGGAAGTCATCTTATAATCAGGGTTGTCTTATCATAAATACAGTAATTTGTCTTGTTTAGAGTGCTAAAATAATTGGCTGAGAAGATCACTGCTCAATTGATGTACATTTCTTGGAATATCTGGGAAACTCTGGAAACCTGGAAAAGTTGTAATGTGCCCATTCAAAAAGGCAAGCAAGATGAATTATAGGCCAGTAAGCACAATGTCAATGGTGGGCAAAACAGTGAAAGAACTGATTGAGCATTCAGTTGGTAAAAAGGAATATAATTAATGCCAATCAACATGGCTCAATGAAAAATAGATCTTGCCATGCAAAACAACTTCCATTTTTGATTAAATTACAAGTTTAGTTGATAAAGATAATTGCATGGATGCAATGCACTTAGACTTTTATCAAGCATTTGACTTAGTATTGTTTGATATTCCAATTAAAACTAGTACTATGAAATAACAGGGTATGTATTAAATGGATTAAGAACTAGCTAACTAATATGTCAAGGAGTAGTAATCAGTGGAAAATCATCATTGAATGGAAGCATTTTAATGATATTCTGTAGGGATTAATCCTAGGTCCTATGCTATTCATCATCTCTCATCAATGATGTGGACGTAAATATGAAAGCCACTGCTGATAAAATTTGCAAATGACACAATGATTGGTCAAATGGTAAATAAAGCAGAGAGCAAGGCTGTCATGCAGAGCAATCTGGATCACTTGGTAACAGCCATTCAACTAAGGTATGTTGTGACAGCCATAAGCAGGGTCACTACAATGAAGAACAAATGCAAATCATTCCTACAGATCTGGGGAATGCCTCCTGGAAACTGAGACTGAAAAGAAATCCAGGTATCACAAACAACTCAATTTAAGCTGCCACTTAAGATACTGTGGCAAAAGGGGAATAATTACTGAACAGGGGAGTAATGACTAGAAGCAGGGAGGGGGTTTAACCTCTTTATGGCACTGGTGACACCAATACTGGAATCCCTACATACAACTCCACTATCACATTTTTAAAAGCATTTTGCAAAGTTATAAAGGACACAGAAAAAATGCCACAGTAATGATTCTTGCACTGGGCTCAATCAGCTTAGCTTGCCAAGCAGAATAAGAGGTTGCATAATTATAGTATATAAGCATCTACATGGAAAAAAAATACTGAGTATTGACTTGATTCTGTTGGAGAGAAAGATAAAAAGAACCAATGGCTGGAAACTGAAACCAGGCAAATTCAATCAGGAAATAAGGTGCATCCTAACAGTAAAAGTTATTAAATGCTGGAACAGACTATCAAGAGATTTCTATTTTTTTAAGTCGAGGGATACCTATCTGGAAGACATGCTTTAGTGATACGTAAGTTACTAGGCTTAATACATAAATGACTGGGTAAAATTCTAGGCTTGTGAGATACAACTATGTATAAATTACATTGATCTGTTAGCAACTGGGCTAAACATTTAAATACATTCCATAGAGGTGAAGCATGTAAAGCCAAAAGGGACCAGCATGACCACGTGAGTAGGATCAGATCCCCTGCATCTAATGCTGTTCCTTGTGTAATTAAAGCTAATGGGTGCTTTTGCACCAACAGAAATACTACATGCTTTCCTACATGCCAGATAGGAAGTAATAAGAGTTCATTTGTGTGCAAATATTTAGGAGCTTGTTCTGCAGTTAGGCCTTAAAGAGTTTTCACCGCTGAATTCAGTTGTGCAATTGAAATTAGGACCATTTCAATGAATTGTTGGAAAACAATGAAAATACACTACTCTTTCTAATAGCTTAAGCACCCTTGCAGTATATGCTTTATTTTCCCAGTCTCCACCTTAATTCTACCAAAACTGAGCCACATGCAAATCTATGTGGTACATCTCTAGCCAAAAACAGAATTTGGAAAGCTTTGCTGAAATATAGAGAACTCTCTGAGGTAGAAGAACCCCAGATTTGAGCTGTTAATTATACTTACTGGAAAACATTGTTACAAAGTTTATTGATACTTTTTGTCTTGTTACCGCTCTGAAATGAATTTACTAATTAATGTCACTCCTCTGGTAAGACTTACCAAGCAGATGCATCCTCCACTGACCTAGGAGGATTCCATAAACAACCATTTATGGCTGCAATACAGCAGCCAATAACAAAATTGGGCAACGGTGAGAAGATCCCTGACTTCATTAGGACTTCACACAGGTAGAAGTCTGTCTTTGTGGATCTGAATGGCTAAAAACTTGAGCAAGGACTGCTCTACCATACACCATGGGTGGATCTAGAATTTTGAAAAGGGGGTGCAGATGGTGAGGTGCATAATCACACATAAAACAAGACCTGTTTTTCTCCAGTTAAAAATAAACTAGAAGCTTTACTAATACACTAGGAGTCTAGGGATGTATTGAAGCAAAAAAAAATATAACTTCATTGAAATGAGTTAGGCAGACAAGGTTATTTGTGTAAATCTGATATCTTGAGTTAAAAACAGTCTGCAGGGCTGTGGAATAGGAAATTATTACCCAGAGCAGCTAACAGTCTGCAGAATTGCAGAACAAAGGATAACTGGACTGGGGGAACATCAAGACCATTAAATAGAGGAGAGGGCCATTAACACCTGTGGAATGAAGTGTTTAGAAGGGATCAGGTAAACTGTAATGAGCCATGAAGGCAAATGACTTCCTCAGCACAGCCTGACTTGAAATGCTGCTGCCACTGTCTAACGGTTAGTTTTAAACTGGGTGGACCAAGAATCAAAGCGGGATGCAAATGCATCAGTACACCCCCCTAGATCCACCCCTGCCATACACCTCCAAATACAGTTCTCTTTTTTACATGGTGTTTTGATACATATTATATATATGTCCACATGTTTGATCAAACACCTGCCAGAACCAATGGAGGAGCTCGTGTTGATTCTGTATGAGTTCGCACAGACCACGGGGTATCTTTGGTGCTTTGAAAAATGTTCAGGGCCCACTTCTAGTCAGACAAGAATGGAACAGGAGTTGGTAAGGCACTTGGTGGTAGTAGAGGAAGAGAAAATAATCTAAACCATACAGAAAGAGTTTTGTCTAGGATGTAGGGGGAGGAAGCCACATCTGGAGGCAGGAGGTTGTCTAAGCATTAAATGCAGCCCCTGCCTAATTTGAAAATCTTGATACTGTTTGCAAAGTCAATAGGGAGTCCTCCAAATGAGCAATTTTTGGACAGCTAAGAAAATGCCTGTCTGAGGGA
>NW_005842786.1:131051-135456 GCF_000455745.1 Alligator sinensis | reverse complement strand
GCCAGAGAAGTGCTCAACTTGTTATGGCCACCCTCTTGTAGATTAATGTTCCACTTTTCCCCTGCAATGTTGATCACAGCTTCTCCCAGTATATACGGGGGGAGTGTGGGAGTTTGTTTTTCTCTTTTCTGTCCCCTCACAGGTCTCCAAACACGAATGATGACATTCCATAGCTGCACCAAAGCATTGCTGTGCATAGGTCTCTGGAGTCTGATGTCCAGACTCTATTCTGAACCTGCGATGCCTCTGAAACTCTGAAACTGTTTGCCATTTGGAGCCCAGGAAATAAAATGCCTGTGCCACATGCATGGATTCTATGAAAGTGGAAGCAACCCCCTGGCCCTACAGCGTTGCTACCAGTTCTGTAAGCCATCATGGACTCAAGTGGAACCTGTATCATAAGTTATTAAATTGCACTGGTAGGAGCAGGAGTCTCCTTAATTGATGCTGCAAATATAGAAGTTCTTGCTAATAAACTGTCATATGCCACTGAAAATATGGGGAAAATGGGAACTCCATTAACTGCATCTTTAAAGATGTTAAGCGAAGAACAGCAGTTAATAAGTAAGGTATTTCCTGGGTGGGAAAAACTCATAGAAGGGGATGAAAAGTTAATGATGTCTGGTGTACAGTCCTTCCAAAATAATGTATCATTGGCTTTAGCGTGTGAGCAAGCTCAGGCTCTCACCCAAAATGTTATCATGGGAATGATTCGGCAAGCCATGATGGGACAAATTCCCATGGAAGCAATCAACCTAATTCGGCCCCATGTAACGGAGGAAGAATTAGCCCTCCAGCCCTGGTGGAGATTAGTTAATGCTTCATATAATCACCACCAGCAAAGCTTGCAGTTATTCCTTATAACTGTGGCAGGCAAGGAAATTAGAACAATCCACCCAGTAGTCCCACTGGGATTACAAATTGATGATAGCTCAGTAATGTACTCCAGGGATCATAACACTTGGGCCTGGCAGAAAGATAGTGCATGGAAAACAGTAAATGTAAAAGGGTGCAGAAGAAAAGAAGGTTTAGGTTACATCTGTGAAGACCAAGCATTGGAGGAGCATGATGAATGTTTTTTTCCACAACCTGGAAACAAGTCTCACTGTTCCTTCGATGTTATCCAAGAAAGGGAATCTGCTATTGTTTATGTGGGTAAAGCATGTGTGTGCATGAGAACAAGATGTGATATTGTATTAATTAATGGATATTGGATTCAACCTATGGTGCCTTATATTAATCGCTGTTTCTGTAATGTAACCACTATTGTTACTTGTGATCTTAAGTTTACTGTACCTATATGGACCATACAACATTTGAATGCCTACCCTGAGCTCTACAAAGAGGTGTCCCCCATTTTACTAGGAATGGGTCTCATCACCATTAAGGAACTATTAACTCATCCCTCCTTACGAGCTGAACTGCAAAGACTCAAAGCTTTGGGAGAGAATGGCAAACTCGAGATTCAACACCACAATCAGGAAATCTCTAAGCTTGCAGCTACAGTTAAAAACGCAGGCCATCACACCGGGTGGGAGGTTTTGTTCGGGTGGAGCCCCAATGCAACAGGTCTTTTAAATGTCATGCTTCACCCCATTGTAGTAATCATTAGTTTTCAAATTATACTAGTAATTAGTCTGATGCTACTAGTTTGCTGGATCCAGAGACTGATGCGACGATTGCAATGGATAGAAGGCCAGAACCAGTACCATGGTGCAAGAAAATGATGGGGATACTAGCTCAACGCAAGCACCCCATCAACGGGGGGAATTGTTACGTCTCAGCTCTGTATTCTTGGGGAACCCTGGTACAGGATGCAGTCTGTCTGACTCACAAAGGACTCACCCCCCTCCCCTCCTCTACCTAAACGAAACTGATTAAGATGCAGTGAGAGACGCACCTAAGACCCTCACCAGATAAGGGTGACGAGTGAATCAACTGCCCTAGGTCTCATTTACATGAGAGATGGAAAACAGAAAGCCTGAAGCAGAGACTGCAGTGAATTCTGGGACCAGAGAAGCAGGAGAGCGCTGCATGATGGGGAATCTGTGCTTCCAATGTTAATCAACCCATGTTCACACACACCCAGCTCAGCATTTATCAGACCAGTTCTAATCTGGATTTACTAAGGACTTTTCCCCCCCAGACACACACACACAGCTCTAAGTTTAATAGGCATCTCGGGCCGTACATTCCCCGGTCCCACTATGGGAGGCCTATTTAAACTTGATTGACTAAAACTCGGTTGCCGGGTTAGGGAATGCTGAGGCAAGAGACCGAGTCAGAGGGGGTATGGGCAACATTTGAACAATGGTTAAGGGTTCATCACAGCATCCAGCCTGCTGGAGCCCTAATCCCAGGTGTTGTCATATCTTTCCCGAGACGACTGGTGGGAGTCCTCTCCACAAAAGGTTATGAGCACCCCAATAATTGTCTTAAGTCTGTTAAAAGACTATAGTAAGATCTGGAAAAGTCATGCTAAGCTGAGGCTTGTGCACAACAAGTAAAAATCCAAAATCCTGATGCTGCAAGCTATCTATTGTTCCTGAAGAAACCATGAGATATCCCATCAGTATATCTGCCACCCATAGGAATTTCAAGCTGGCTCCCAAGTATTTGGGTTACTCCCTAATCTTAAGTGTTTCCTGATTATCAATCAGTTTCCTGAGATGGTCCAAACCAGATAACCCCTTGTCAATAGAAAAGACAATGATTTACACTACTGAGGGTGCTTCGAAGCAGCTGAACTGAGGGTATAAAAATCTGTAAGTGTGTGTGCTGCTAGAGGGAGAAGAGGAAGAGGAAAAGGAAGGAAAAGAAGTAGAAGCAGGAGGAAAGAAGGAGAAGAAGAAAACCCCTGTGCTGACACCATCCCCTGTCGTTCTTGGGACGCTGGAAGAACAGATCATCTCTCTCTTCAAGGATTGTGCTACGGACTGTGCCTGTCAGCTTTGCAGCCTGAGTACCGTGGACTAGGTGAGATCCCAGCGTTCTCTGTCTTCTTTCTAGGCATAAACTTCTGAACCTGAACTGTATCAGTTAAGCTTGAGCTAAGTTTCCCCAAATACTTAGTGAAACCAGGGTAGTATTGTCATTGTTGGTGTTTGTTTTTCTTTTGCATGTCTATTACTACTAGTACTATTATATATTTCATATGCTTAGCAATAAATAACTTTTATAGTCAAACTGGTAGTAATTGGGTATATTTTTCCTTCTCTGCTTCTCTTTCCTCCCGTGCTCTGCAGCAACGCTTCTTTTACCTATGCTAAAGATCCCTGTGAAGCCCAAATTATTGTGGGGTCTGCTCATCAAGAGGCCAAAGATTGGGACGTGCTGAGTTTGAAACACATAAGGGGATCAGCTTGTACAGGCTGATTGACCCAGTTTGACTCAGACGTGCCCTTATGAACTGAATGCTGGCCCATGAGGGTGTCAGCTGGACACCCAGCCGGATTCAGAGGGATTCTGTTTACCTGTGTGCTTGTGTTTGACTGCATTTTATTGTTGCTCTTATGAACTGATTCTTGGCATATGAGGGTGTCAGCCTGTCTATGCTGATCAGCCCGGCCAGGTCAGGCGTGTCACGTTAATTTGTGTGTGTTTGTGTGTATGACTGATTTGGTGACTGGAGGAACCCAGCCCATTGAGATTGAGTCCTGCAAGATAGCTCCACTGGGGGTGAGGGCTTGCAGAAGGGAGAGATACAGCTCCGTATAGTAACACAAGCAGCACATTGACAGAATCACCAAGACCCTAGAAACTATCCCTAATAAATGAGCACACCCCAAAGTAATGGGCAAATTTGGTAACAGAGAGGCTCCTAAGGTTGGAGGAAAAAGAAAATTGTTGCATTCCAACAAAACACACAAACATACACACTGAAAAGTGCAGTTTGCTCCCAGGTACAAACTTTGGGCAATCCTAGTTAAGCCTAGTCAAGCCTTAGGTTATGTTTCATAGTGGAAGACATGCCTCCCCCCCACACACACACTTTAAACATACTCACCTTGCCACAGCCTTGTCTTTGAAGTCTACTGCTCTCAATTCCTTCCACAGTAAATTATGCCCAGACTACGCACACCCAATTTCAGGCTGTCTTGCTAAGCCTTTCACAGAGAACCAACCCTTCTTGGCCCCTCAAACGCAAACCTCCTTCTGGAGCCTGGGTGCTGACCCAAAGCAGCCTCTTCCAAGTTCAGCAATTCACAGACCTACACACAAAACCAAGTGAACTTGCTCTCCTTAGAAGCAGGAGTCCAAGAGCTGTCCTTCCAGGACTGCGCAACCACACCAACTGCAGGTTTTCCATATGGTCCTTCAGCTCACTCAGCATCAACTATCCTGTCTCATTATGAAGAAGGTGGCAGAATGCATGTTGCCCTTCTTTCCCAGGATTTGACTTTGT
>NW_005842786.1:101284-131020 GCF_000455745.1 Alligator sinensis | reverse complement strand
AAGAGAAGACCTACCCCGCCTTGTACTGCAAATCTCCTTTTCTCAGATTCTTAAGGAAACAGTAGTATAGATTTTCCCTCTGCACCAAATCCCTTGAACTATTTCCCTTGGCCCTCCTGTGCCCCATATTTCTGGAACTTTAAAAAGACCATACTTAAAAAGGCCACTCTGTTACACTGCCTGTCCTTTGACAATATGGATCTTCAGGTCACCTAAACAAGTACAACTCTGTCCCCAGAAACTTGGAAACAACCAGAAACTGAGACAAAAATGTATCCATCCAGGTTTATTATGATAAGTTACAGTTTGAAGGGCTATGTGAAGCTTTAGTCACTGATTCAATTTGGAGGAGATTCAACCTGAATCCAAATCAAATCGAGAGAACCATTAAAAGATCTGAATCGAATTCGAAGACTGAATCGATTCGGAAAAGATTCAGAGAGGTTCAGATCAGTTGGGGAGAGGCAGGCTCAGCCAGGCAGCTTCAGGTTCTCTCGCAGCTCCTCCGGCTGTGCCTGCCTTTCCCCAGGCAGAGGGAGCCACGGGAGAAGCCCCCATGGTTGCCCTGCCCGGCCCCAGCCTTCTGGCACTTAACAAAAAAAAAAAAGCCCTGTGCACACAGGCTGTAGCAGCAGTGTTCAGAGCCCCCCTCACCATGCAGCGCGGGACAGTAGGGAGCAGCAGGGATCACCCCCACCATGCCTGGCATCTGCGTGGCAGCTGCCCCATGGCGTGAGTGCAGTGCGGCTCAACAGAGCGCTGTCTGGGAGCTGAGGCCACCAGGGCTGAGCGGTGCTGGGCTCCAGCTGACTGCTGGAGCTGCCCCAGCTCCCAGAGAGTGCACAGCACCCTGCCAAAACATGCTGCACCCGCACGATGTGACAGCTGCCACATGGGTGCCAAGTGTTTCATAGTTTCATAGTTTTAGGGTCGGAAGGGACCTAATAGATCTTCTAGCCCGACCCCCCGCCAGGGCGGGAGAACAACAAAAAAAAACCCTAAAAACAAAAACGGGACTCAAATGAGTCCAGCCAGGTAGGTATCCAGCCTCTTCTTAAAGATCCCCAGGGTAGGGGCCAGCACCACCTCCCTTGGAAGTTGGTTCCAGCTCCTAGCCGCCCTGACTGTGAAGTAGTTTTTTCGGATGTCCAATCTGTACCTCCTCTCCATCAACTTGTGCCCATTACTCCTTGTTATGCCAGCGGGGGCTAGGGGAAACAGCGTCTCCCCCAAACCCTTCTGGTTCCCCCTAGTGAGTTTATAGACGGTCACCAGGTCCCCCCTCAGCCTTCTCTTGTGGAGGCTGAATAGGTTCAGGTCCCGCAGTCTCTCACTGTAGGGTCTGCCCTGTTGTCCCCGGATCATGCGGGTGGCCCTCCTCTGGACCCTCTCCATGTTGTCCACATCCCTCCTGAAATGGGGCGCACAGAACTGGACACAATACTCCAGCTGCGGCCTGACCAGCGTCGCATAGAGGGGGAGGATCACCTCCCTGGCTCTACTCGAGATGCACCTGTGGATGCACGACAAGGTCCGGTTAGCCCTGCCAACCATGACCTCGCATTGTCGGCCCATGTTCATCTTGGAGTCAATAATGACACCAAGATCCCTTTCCGCCTCCGTGCTCTCAAGTAGGGATTTCCCCATCGTATAAGTGTGCTGCTGGTTCCTACTACCCAAGTGCAGCACCCTGCACTTGTCCGTATTGAAACACATCCTGTTCCTGTTTGCCCACCCCTGTAACCTATCCAGATTACAAGTGGGGGGAGGGGGGGAAGAAGGGCGATCTCCGCTTCTCCCCACTGCCCTGCACTGCACAGGGGGGTTCTGCCATGAGCCCACAGAGGCCCCGATTGCCACTGCTGCATCCAGTGAGTGCAAGGGGTTTTTTTGGTTTTTTTAAAGTGCTGGGAGGCTGGGGCTGGGCAGAGGATGGGGCCGGGCAGGGCAGCCATAGGGGCATCTCCCATGGCTCCCCCTGCCTGGGGAGAGGCAGGCAGAGCTGGAGGAGCTGTGGGACAACCTGCGGCCGCCTGGCTGTGCCTGCCTCTCCCTATCTGATCCGAATCTCCGAATTAACGCTGAAACAGTGTCGAAACTCCAAAACAGATTTGGCCGAATCGAAACAGAACAGTGATCCGAAACACCAAAACAAATCACTGTCCCTCCGAAACGGGCAAATCCAAAACCCAAATGAAATGTAGCCGTTTCACATAGCCCTAATGTTTTGTGTGGTTAAAGAACCTAACCTGTGTAATAAATGGGCAGGGGAATCGCAGACATATTATTGTCTTCAGCCAGGATGACACTACACAGGAAGGATGGCCAGAATAAGGACCATGTCATTTCAGTTTTATGGCTGGGCAAAACTCTCCCACCCCACTCCCATCATTATTTATAAACTTTTGTGTTTTTTTTTAACATGAGGGCAAAATGCATCCACATACATAGATACTGGCTATGTAGACTCTGCTGACCTGCTGTGCCAGAGAGTAGTGTAATCTGATTGTATTTCTGAGTAGCACACCTTTTTTCTCCAAGACATCACTGTTTTCCCAAAGGGATGCAGAGACCCTTTCAAGTCTGATAACAAGAACACTGTCTCAACAAAGGTGATAAGAGGGTCATGCCTCATTTCCTACCACAAAGAAATCACAGACTGAAGTCAAAGTAGTCCAACTTATGTTATGCCTAGGGGCATTCACTGCCTGGTGCCAAAACCAGGGAGAGGCAGGAAGAAATAGCTGCAAGAGTTGCCAGCTGAATTCAGAGTATTTGTCTGATTACAGATTCTGAAAGATATAGAAGTCTGTGAATGAGAGTTAGACAAATACATTGGCTTGGAGTTAAAAAAAAAAATACACAGTGAAACCCTTTGTATTTGGGGAACTTCAAAGCCAAACCTATCAATAATTCCTTCATCTTGTAACAGACCAAGCCAAAACCTCGGATGTGATCTACACATTGCTGAATTGACCTTTCTGTTCCTGAAAGGGAGCTTTGATAGACAGGGTGGAAGGTGTACGAGTTCTTTTATGTTCTTTACTCTGGGTAGGAGACAAACGAGTCTCTCTCCTTCAGAATGGTAAATAAGCATTTCCTTTTACCATTCAAAGAGAAACAACTTCATGTCCTCAGAGATAAGCACCTCCAAAATCTGTCCTCTTTCTTAAATCTGAGTGAAAAGGAGTGGGGTAGCCACTCCAGTCAAGTTCCACTTGCAGTCTCAGATACCAACCACAATAATTTGTGCAGAAAGTACCAGCAGTAAAATAATTAATGGGATAGCTATATAAATAGCGTCATTAGGCTACCACTGAAGGAAATGAGGGCATTTCACAGCACTCATAGCCTAAAGACAAGAACACAGCCCTGCAGTAGTTCGCACTCCAGAGATCTTCCTTGCAGATATCTGAACTAGAAACAAACTTTCCCCCTTTGCACATAAGCTCGAATTCTTCAGCTTGCTATGTAGGGCCTCTGGAGAAGTAATGATGGGAAGTGTAGCAGTATGTAACAGCTCGTTCTAACTGCTGCTCTTTTCTTTATGCTAGGTTCTGGATTGCTCCCAGCCACTTCCTGCTCTACCGGGAGATCATACTTGGCTTCACCTGGCTGCTCTTCCCTCCTGCCTAGCAGCTAAAATACTCTCAAGCACAAAGCCTGTTCCTTTCTGCATAACAAAGAAAGGGTTTGAGACATTTGCTGCAAAGCTCCACATGGAATACATGCATCCTTCCCTGTGCTGGCAAAAAAAGCAAACAGCATCTCATCAGTGCTTCCAGTTAATTAAGATAACTCCTTCCCCTCCAAAAAACCCCTCAAAGCTGCAAAATGTGTCACAGAACAGAACAGTCTCACTGACAAGAGCCATTTTGAGGAAATTTTACAACCATGACCCTGGGAAGCTCCCTCTTGCTTTTCAGCTACAGAGAAATATAGAAAGCTTCAGAACTGGGAACTGTAACATTAATTCTTTGGCCCCTTCTGGCAAAAACTCTCAAATCACTTTACAAACATTGGGTTAAGTCTCACAATCCTCTAGGAAGGTAGATATAATCATCCTCTTATTGCAGACAGGTGGATTGCAACAGAAGTTACAGTCCTTTGCCCAAGGTCACAGAATTAGTCAGCTGGAAGCAGAATGTAAATCACTGGGTCTCCTGCTCCAACCACTGAGAACCCTTGGAGCAGTGCCATCAGAAAGACATGACTTTCTACAGACAGTCAAAGTCTATGGATGTTTGGGGCTTCTGTGGCAGCCTTTCTGCTAGTTCAAACATTTACATGTTTGATACTTCACTCAAATGTGAAGCCCCCTGGGTCTCAATTGTGATCATACAGATGAATAAATGTATACACGGGCACCCAGCAACATAAATCTGCCTAATGCATAAGTAGTCCCATCAGTCTACATGTACAAATTTACTACACATTTTTTCTTTCGTACTGAAACATCTGAGTACTTCCGCCTCTGGTGGTTGTCAAAATGTATTAGATCCACAAAATAGATATTTTACCACATTTTTATAAAAATAAAATTTTAATGTTAAACATTATAAAAATACACATGACTTCAAACATCTTAATTTTGGTTTATGTTGTAAATTCTAGGAGGCCAAGATAACATACAATCCCTCTTAATTTAAGGCAGAAGTGCTAATAGATCAAATATTATCCTTCCACCATTTTGCTCAAAGTCTAACTTAAAGTAGTGTGCAATCACTAAAGTCATATGTATACACAAGTATTTGCTCAAAATGGAACTCACAAATATCACTTAATAATGGGTTTATGTAGCCATAGAAGTTTCTGAAGATGAGGAACACTACATTAATGCATGACATAATGGCTATTCATTGCTAATTGGTAGCAGTGGATGGACATCCTAGGCTCTCCCCATCGTCCTTTAGCCCCAAACTTGGAAAAATTCTTCCCCATGTTGAATTACTTGCATTTTACCTAGTAAGAAGGGAGTTATAGCTTTTGGAGAAATAGGGATTGGTTTTCTGAAGAATTTGCACTTGGCGCACACACACTTCAGTTGAATCAAGTAAAATGTCTGCTTTGAGACATCTCAATGATTTTAACGAATAATGTGCAGAATGCACATTTTCCCCAATCTCCTGGCTCTCTTCTCCACTGCCACTGTTTCTAAATGAGGTCTAGTACATTGTCCAAAGGGATGATCAATGACATTAAAAAATTCTTCTAAAACATCCATATTTCAGGGGCACAAACGCTGAGAAGCAACTGAAGGTAGATCTTCTGTATCACATCCTTCACTGGGGACAATGTTGGGATATCCTGTATACTGAAGAATATTCATGGTGCTGATGGGGGGACAACCTGATGGCCACTGGACACTGGTCATAAAGTACTGGATGATGGTGGAAGATGTAAGAAACCTGTCAAGAAATTAACATAATAAATACATGACAAAATTAAACACAACATCCTAGTCTTTTAACTTAATGAAAATCAATTGTTAAATAATCAACACATAATGGATGTTAAATGGCAGACTGATCAGAATGATCCATAGCATCTATTCACTAACGGTAAGCAAACTTCATAGTGCTAAGTTGGGCAAACCTCATGTGCAATTAAGTGTCTTCAATTCCTACTGGTTGCAGTGGAACTTATGCAGACGACATGAGGTACTCATCACTTTTCAGACTAGCTGCCTTGACATTGGAAGCAAACACGCTTCTTGGTAAGACTTCCTCTACTCTGCCTTGCTGGCTGAGTTGGAAAGACCATGGCCAGGTTCTGCCAGTTAAACACTTGGGGTTATACATTCTATGACATACTCTCAACAAGAGTTTAATTGGGCAAAGTCTGAGAAAGACTTGTCTTCTGGAAGTATGGCACTTCCCATTCTCGCAAAAACCAGAGTGTAGCAAAACCGCAAGTTTTTCTTTTTTTTTCTTTTAAAATGCATTCCCTCCCCTTCCCCAGCCATTTCTGCCTTTGTCTCTCCCTCTCTAATCCCTGACATTCTATGACATACTCTCAACAAGAGTTTAATTGGGCAAAGTCTGAGAAAGACTTGTCTTCTGGAAGTATGGCACTTCCCATTCTCGCAAAAACCAGAGTGTAGCAAAACCGCAAGTTTTTCTTTTTTTTTCTTTTAAAATGCATTCCCTCCCCTTCCCCAGCCATTTCTGCCTTTGTCTCTCCCTCTCTAATCCCTGTAGATAAGTATAAGTAAACTAAGATGTAGGATAAGCTTTAACATTTTATTTTAGGTAGTAAGTTTTTTTTCTCTCCCCTCTGCAAATAAGTGCCCTCCTATTTTGATATAGATATCTACTGTTTTATAAGTAATAATTATTATGTTTGTATTGATTTTTTACTGCTTTTATATTGTGCGATTACTGTTTTAGGCCTATATATGTAAGTTAGCATAAGTCATGTCAAGTTTCCATCTTGTAATGTCAAGCCTCCATCTTATCCCCATGCCCAGTTGTGTAACCTATGACTCATACTACCCCTCCTATGTAACTTGGTTCCTGAATGAATGGGGATGAATAAGGGTGCTTGAGAGACAATGGCAGTAGGTCTAAAAATAGCTCTTTCTGAATGACTGAACTATCAACACCAATACCTGGACCAATGACCCAGCCAGTGGAACCACCCTCAGCATTCAAGAAACAAAAGATGAGGCAACCCACCATTGTGCCAAGGCTGCATATGCTCAGTAAGAACATCTGGAACCCTCTGGACCAGGGCTGACCTTGCCTGGACAGGCCCTCCCCATAGGAGATCACAGGTAGTCTGCCCCATAAAAAGGGGTAGTGAAGACTGACTCCTTGGGATGCCTCTCCATCTGGACCAGCACCATGCCAAACCACCTATCCACCCAGAGGCCCTGCCCCTCTGGACAATACCAGCTAGACAAAGACCCCTTTCCAGCCTGGATAGGTAGCTATCACCTCCTACCCCCTCTTCAGCCAAGGACTTGGACTCTGCTTCTCTTCCCTACCTGGACTCCAACCCTTCCACTACGTCTCTTTCTCCTGCTGCGTGTGTGTGTCTGTGTGTGTGCATGTGTGTGGGTGTGGTGTGTGGGTGTGTGTTTGAGAGAGACAGAGAGAGAGAGAGAGAACCAATAACTGCATAGGGCTGTGTAGTGTGTTCTCTGTTTAATAAACCTGTTATTTGGACCCCTGAGTTGGGTTTTGCTTTACTATGGTTTGGCCCTGTTCCAATCTCTGCTCCTTGCCCCTCTAACTTCTCTCTCATTTCTCCCTCTCCTGCTTCTGGCTCACCACCACCTCCAACACGTCCTGAGCTCCTCTCTGCCTCCAAAGCCCCTGTTTCTTTGCCACTGTCTTATCCCCACTGCTTTTTCCTCTGAGCTCCCAGGTTTCTGCCTCAGTTTCTTTCCTGGCTGTCTCCTCCTTGACACCAATTATCTGCCCCCCATCCTCCCCCCACCACGCCAATATCTCAGCATCTCAGCTGTCTGCCTTAGTTTCCAGCCCCAAGCTCCCAGGTTTCTGTCTCTCTCTCTTTCCTAGCTGTCTCCTCCTTGCCAGCAGGCTTTTTTTTTCCCCCCTTGCAACAGTGACCTCGAGTAACCCTGGGGCCACTTGATCTTAAGTAAACCCAAGCCTCAGTTCCCAAGCCAGCTTCTCTCTAGTCCACCGGTTCTAATCCTGGTTCTGGCAACTTTCATTCCCTACAGGCAACTTTCACTCCCTACACTTTAACTCTTTCTCACCTGAACCTTCCCCCAGGTACCCCAAACACACACATACATACTGTACCATCCAAGTTAGGAACTTACCTGTGTGTATGTGTAGGTGGGTTGTTCGGGTGTGAACTGGTGAGTGTGTGTGTGTATATATATGTCATTGTGTGCATGATATACGAATTAGTGATCTGTGTATGTGTACTGAGTGTGTGGGTATGGACAATTGATTTTTGTCTAACTTTTGGGGTGTATAGTATATGTGCTTGAATTGGTGATAGGTATGCATGTGCCTAGGCCAGTTTGGATGTGCATGTGCCTCTGTGTGTGTGTGTGTGTGTGTGTGTGTGTGTGTGTGTATGCACCTAATTGATTTGTGTGCTTACATATGTGCAATTGTGTCACACCCTCCTATATAACAGCACAATATTGAGATCCAGAGAGTTGGCCTGACCCCACAGGTCAACAAGGGAGTGAAGGGAACGAGCTAAGCAAATAATAAAGTTAACTAAAACGTATGAAACCTTCAAAAATCCTGGTCAAAGTTTTCTTTGAAGGTTAGGTTGTAGATTACTCAACTCTCAGTTCCCCTCATCTATAGTCTAATGATTATGTCCAATAATACTCCATTAAAATAGGAAACTCCAGTAAAAGAAACATTATTTTCTTTAACTAGGCAATGACTGATGATCTGAACCAAGAGAAACATACATCTTACAATTCAGGACCACGAAAGCTTTCCTACACACTGAGTGATCCACTAAAATATGTGATTTAATCACTTTATACCTGACAGTTTGGATAAGATATGACCAAATCCTTTTTTTTTCCCTTTTAAATCTTCAACCACCCATGGAAAGTAGCTTATAGATTATTTTTTTCCATGAGTGGTGTTCTACTTTAATCTTGAAATCGACAGAAACTTATTTAGCCTGTTCCAACAAAGCACATGGCTATACTGAGCTGTTACTTCCTTAGTAAACTTCTTTTACTTAGATCATTCATACTTTAACATGGGACAAAATTAAACTCAGAGCAAAAACCACACTAAGCTTTATGCTACACTAAAGTCCCAAACCTTGTGCTGGGAAATGATTTCAGGTTCAGGAGCAAAGGAAGGAATCATACCCATGAATCTCCAGGGGAACAACACTGCTATGGCATATCCTCTCTTCCAGTTTTGGGGCCGTAGTCTCCATGTGACCTGAAATTTTTTAGATAGTGGAGAAGGTTTGTAACGTGGTCCTTTCCCTGTTCCCCACCCTCCAGGACCTTCAAAAACTCAGCTGTAAACTGGCAATGAAACTGGACTCTACAGAGAATGGAATGGATTTTTTGTTGAGCAGGCTGTTTTTATCTGTGGAGAGGTAGGCATAATTTGTTTCTATGGGTTTACTGTTTGTATAAGACCCTGAGAAATCTCTTAGACAGAGGTGAATTTGACTGAATGATTAAGGGTTTGTGCCCATATTGTTTCAAATATCTATAACCATCGCATTTTGCACCCTGAACTCTGTTTTGTACACATCACACATCTTCTAGAGAAGGAGGACAGTGGATGAAACCAGCATGGCTGCCTTTAGGACAGTCTGCTAAACAAATCCTCTTTGATAAATCTTTTTTACCATAGACAAAGTAACACATACAACAAAACTTGGCACAATTCAAAGCAAAACTACATCAAGCAGAACTTTCAGTAACAAAAAAAGCAGTGCATGAGAACCTCCATGCTGTCCCCTAAGGACTTATGATGACAGCCTAACTTGACTGACATCAACTGAAGTCTACAGAAGTTTTGACATTGACTCCAAGGATTTAACCTTTCTTTAATGCTAAATTAATTAGCGTGGAAAAGGCTCAGATGCTACAATGACAGGCTAAAGCAAAAATCAACAGCACTGGAAAAAAACCCTGCTAAAACATCACATTGTAATATCAAAATACATCATACAGGAATCTCTCTCAGTTCTAGACTTACATTATAAAACTTAACTTGAAATTTTAAAATTAGGGAGTTCTTATCACTTCCCATTCCTACTACTTGTGAAGATTTCATTTCAGGGTCCTGTACTTTTTCCTTCTGGCCCTGATTGAGACCAAGGTAACCACAATTGAAACACTGTCCTACCCAATCTCTAGAGAGTTGACTAATCTATATAGGGCACCAACTCCTCTATGAACAACCACTGACACCTAAACTCAGGTCTTGGCAGGTAATGAAAGGGGGATTTTACTTTCAAATACCTTTTGCTAAAAGTACATATATTCTACACACACACACACACACACATACACGGTACATATATATATTTGATTACAGTTAAATTCGTCCATGACAGCCAGTCTGCACAAGGCTCCTCTCTTTGTTCTGGTAACCATGTGGTTGAGGGGTACATTTTGAATGGACACCACTCTTGTACATCCCAGTTATGTAGTCACATGGTGCTAGATATTTTTTTAAAATATTATAAAAATAACTATACAGATTATATTATTTGTTATCATCTTATCACAGGACAGATTCCCGTGAGTATTGCAACAGGCTTCCATGCACTCTCTTGCTGATGTACTTCCATATTGATCAAGAGTAAAGATCACACAGCTAGGGACTTAAAGTCCCCAAATCAGGTAAGAATCCCTTCCCTCCCCCCACCCCCCCCGACACACACACACACCTTGGGACCCTATACCTTCCCCTCAGCAGCACCTCCCCTACCCTCTCTAATTATAGAAAGGGGGGCCATGCCCACCAACACTGCTGTCCTAACTGCTTCTTCCCCATTTCAGCCAGGGCTGTGAGGAGCAGCTGTGTGGAAAGTTATGTGTATCAGGAAACAGTGACAGTGGCAGACTTTCTGAGCCTGCTTCCTGCTCCCAGGCTAGTAGAGAACAGCCGGGGAGACTGGGAAGGGTTGGGGAACCTGCCTGCCACTGACACTGCCACTGTCCCAGGCTAAGCACCCTCCCCATCCTGGCTGGAGCTGGGAAGGAGCAGCTCTGGAGCATCCCACCCCCAAGTCAGCTGGGGATAACAGTGGCAGCATCAGTATTGGCAAGCAGAGGTGAGAGGGGTTGGGAGATGCCACTCAGCATGGAGGGGAAAGGGTGGGATGCTTGGCAGGGGGAAGGGGGGATTCTTACCTGCTTCACTGACTTAAAAAAATCCCTAGCTCCTACTCCCATAGCGTGGCCCAAAGATGGGATAGTATGGCTCAAAGTTGGGATGAAACCATGTCACTGTACCCCCTCTGAATCTGCCCCTGGATGTCTACAAAAAAAAATCTGGAACTGCAAATCGGTACTTCTCTCTCCACCTTATCCCAGTAAGGAAACTTAAAATAGGCAGCTTTTCAACTCCTCCTACTGTTGACTGCCCTAGTAAATATTCTTAACAAAACATCAGACTTAGTCAAACAAAATATATATAGGTACTGACAAATGTGCAGGCCCCCACTCTAACTCATGGTACTTTCCATAAAGTGCCATGAGTTAGAGTGGCCCCCTGACCCAACACATGCTCACCTGTTGGGCTGCGGGGGAGGGAAAATCGAGATCCACTTTGGAGCCAATCGAGTCCTGCCTGCAGCCTCTCCCCTAACCCTGTCCCCCACCCCACCAGTTCCAGGACTGTCTGCAGGAAGGGAGGGGGAGCGAGCTGCAGTTTTCCCAGCCTGAGCTGGAAGACAGCCAATGTCCTGCTTCTATAAAATGTTGTCCAGGTACACTCAAGAGGTCCCAGGTAGAGGGCTATACCCCCCGCTACCAAGGAAGGCAAAAACCCCCACAGTCCATCCACCACATGCAATTTGACATTGGATCTTATACAGCTATATTTTAATTCATGAAAGACTGGTCTCACTACTCTGAGGGGACTGTCCAAATTTTACAGCTTCTACTTTAGCAGATGGGGAACAAAGCTCATGAGTTCAAGAATAGCCAGATTCTTATTTCAAAAGTGTATTTTTTTTAAAAAAGACGAGGGGAAGATTACAGGATTCCATATGCAACAGAAAAAAATGCAGAACTTGGAAGAAAAGAAGAACAAGACAATGGAAAACTTCATTACAGTGAAATACATTAGAGTCTTGAGATTGGTGCCCTTTGAGTGGTTAGAGTTACAGAATTACCTGTTAAACCGTACTTACAGGAATTTTTAACCCACATAAGGACCTTTTTTTATTTCACAGAACACAGGTGAGAATTTTAGGTTAGATGCTGAGAAAAAAGGAGTTGATCATGGACTTAGAACTGACGGAAGATTCTTAGAGCAAGAATTATGAGTAGGGACCTACCAAATGCACAGTGGGGATGAGCTGCAAAGTGGCTCCTTTAATCTTGAAGGTTCCCCTGAGTGCCCCCCTCCCCACCATTGATTGGTGGAGGAGCCCTGTTGCTCACCACTGACTCCTGATCAGCAAGGAGGCAAAAACCACAGTTTTAAATATGGCACCATTTTTGTTGCTCACCACCGATTGGCCGAAAGGCCCTGGCAGCCTCACTCTCTGTTGCTGACCAGCTGGGAGGCAAAAACAGCACCATACTAAAAACCAAGGTTTTCGTTTCCCTGCTGACCAGGAGTGAGCAGCAAGTGTGGGGAGGGAGGGGTGCACAGGGGAACCTGCAAAATTGGCGGGAGTTAGGCAACCGGCAGCTCTTTTAGTTTTGCAGGTTCCCCTATGCGCCCCCTTCCCCCTTCTCCCCCCCACTCCTGATCAGTGAGGAGGCGAAAACCACAATTTTAAATATGGCGCTGTTTTTGTCTCCCGGCCAGTCAACAACAGACAGCAGGACTGCCAATGCCCCTTGGCGAGTAGCAAAAATGGTGTCATATTTAAAACTGTGGTTTTTTACTCCCCACCGATCAGCAGCGAGCGGTAAACAGCAGGGCCCCTCCGACAAAAAACAGTGGGAGGGCACACCAGGAAACCTTCAGGATTAAAGGAGCTGCTGCACAGCCCACTTCCACCATGAATCTGGTAGGTCCCTAATTAAGAATAATTGAATGCATGTTTATAAATTGTTTGCAAAAAAAAAAAAAAAAGCAGACTCCTCCTTTAAACATAGCATATTTTTGTAAATGACAGGGAATAGGGAATAAGAGAAATTTTAAAAAGAAAATGTAGGAGGAAAAAAAAAGTACTTGAATATTACTATCAGAGAAACAAAGAAGAAAGGGTTAAAAAGTAACAGAAAAACAGAGGGAACAAGAAAAAGCTAACACAGAGGACTGAAGCAATAAATGAATCATTCAATGATAATGAACATAGCATAGTAAGAGTAAAATGATACAAATGCAAATCATATGGTGTTAGATAAAGAAGATAAAGGAAATTAGAAACTATGTATAAATCAATCTGGACAAAGACAAAGACATGAGAGAGAAGAAAATAGTTAAAAAAGACAAAGTGCCTCAATAATGAAGGACTTTGATTCTTGAAAATTTCTACTTCTCTGTAGTTGTAATGGGAGTGCTGGTTACCACAAAGTTCAAGGATTTGAGATCTGATGCAATCTATACACTAATGAAGCCACAACTGAATGGCCAAATATCTAGAGGTCCTAATTGCTTCCTAATCATGTAACCTCTCCTACTCATTAGGCTCAAATAACTTTTTGCCCAATCACCCTTCTCAACCCCAAATGCTACTGCAGCCACCCTCCAAGTGGGCATCTTCATCCTCAAGTGTTGAGACTTCACACTGGATGCATCTACATGAGACATTTGCTGCAGAGTAAACTAATTAGCTCCACAGTAAATGTCTTGGCGTCTACATATGCAAGGCTATTAGGCTGGAGTAAGCTAATAAACTCCATAGCAAGGTAGTACTACCCTGCTGTGGGGATTTTTCTCCGCAGCACCACATATGTAGATGCTGACACAGCTGGCTGGGGTCCAAGGGTGCTTCAGTGCAGAGGCTGCCTGCCAGCCAGCCCCACACTGTAGCCCCCTTGTGCCCCAGCCAGTCCCTCCACAGCATGTTGAGCCAGGTTGGAGCAGCCCCAGGCTGGCAGGCTGACCCCCTTGCCTGGGGTTCCTACAGGCCAGGGCTGCTACAACCCAGCTCAATGTACTGCAGTCCCAGGTGCATGTGTAACCACAAAGCCCAGAAGCAATAAACTCGGGCACGATAAGCACCAGAGTTTATTGCTCCACATTAATGTGCACATGTAAACATGCCCACTGTGTACTTTGTTGTGTTAATAACGGGAAGACCTTGGAGTTCTCTCATATCTGTTGTAACTATGGCCATGAAGTGCTGCAGAGAGTCAGCTACACCGAAAGGTAGTGGGAAACCCAAGTAAGGGGGAGTGTTGATTGGGAATGGGAGTGGGAAGGTATCCTGCAGTGTTGAAGAAAAAACAAATAGTGTTGGATGGGGAGGTGCAAAAGGAGATTTATGTAAACTAAACCACTGTGTTCAACATTAGATAAGGGGATAGCAAAGGAGATGACAATCAGGTTAGTTCATATTTTACTTCTAACAGTTTTTGTATCTCCAAGAAGAATGCCAAGCATAGAGGACTGATATAATTGAAGATCTAAGTCAACTAAGCCAACAAGGGGAAGAAGATGTGTGCTATAATTTGCTCTTTATACAGAGTACCAAAGAGACTGGATGACATTAAAGGACTGTCAGTAACTGTAAATTAGTAGTAATAACTATAATAGTAAAATGCAGGAGAGTTTGCTATCATACTTGAAAATCCATTGAGGCTGAAGTAGATTGGAAAAAAGCAAATATCCTGGTAGTGCTCAACTGTGAAGGGGGAGACCCGCTTGTTTGTTTAATTCTAATGCTATGTACAAATCACAGAACATTTAAAGAATCAAGCTGTGTGAAAGACTTCAAAGGGAAACACAGAGAAACAGTATAGTCACTACCCATAGAGGTAAGCACTTTAATAGATCCATTCATTCCAAAAGGAATACCTGTATAATTGTTCACCCATAACTTTAAGGGCTCTACAACCTTCTCCCTAAGTATTACATAAAATGGGTACACAGAAGAAACTCTTACTGGGAGTCTTTCTGGGCCAAATGAATATTATTTAGCGTTACCAGGATGTCTACACAAAATGCTTTACTGCACAGTAGACTAATCTACTATGCAGTAAAGCATCACCATCTATACACATGCACATTTACTGCACAGTAAATCAGTCTACTGTACAGTTAGCTACTACCTGTAGGGAGTAAACTAATTGCACAGTGGATACTGTGCAGTAGCGCATGTGCAGATGCTGACTGTGAGCAAATTTGCTCCATGTTAGCCCCACATTATGGGGCCAAAGGGGACAGGGAACTCCCACGACCCTGGCACTACTCAGTTCCTACCTCCCAGGAGCTGGGAGCCAAGCAGCACTGGAACAGGGTAGCTCTCTGGCCTCCATTTCCCACCCATCACTGCCCACCACCCAGCACTGCTCAGCTCCCAGGTCCCCACAGGAGCTGGAAGCTGAGCAGCACTGGGACTCGGGAGCTCTCTGCTTCCCTGTGCCTTCTGGGGCAGCTCCCAGCCAGCTCTGGGTTGCATGGGGATTTTGCCACCCAGCCCGTAGCTGGCCAGGAACTGTCCCACTTCTGGACAGTAGAGCCCGAAACTGGCCTGGAACTGCCCCAGAAGTGGGACAGCTCTGGGTCAGCCCCCAGCTGCAAGGAGAAGACCCACTGGGCATGAGGCTTGTCCCCATGTGAAGGTGGCCAAGAGAGCTCTGCAGCATCAGCTTTCTCCCAGCCGCCTGCACATCAGGACTCCTCCCAATGTGCATAGGGCTAGGACAGGGGGTGTCAACTGGGGGTATGCATACCCCTGGGGGTTCTTGGGAAGGCCCCAGGTGGTACACAGTGGCAGAACGGAGAAGCCAGGGTACTTGGGAGGCGGTGGCATGGGGCTGCTGCCACCATCCACCACTCTGTGCTGCTGCTGTGCACTGCTTCCCCGCACCCAAGTGCCCCTGCTCTGTGTCTGGCTGCCGGGGCATCTCCCCCCCTCCCCACTCATTGATCCGCTGCCGGGGGACCCTCCTCGCTCATTGACTGGTTGCCAGGGGACCCCTCTGCTCCATGTCCAGAAGGAGGTACAGTCCAGGAGGGGTAGCCACCAGAAGGGGTACATGCCTTTAAAAAGGTTGAAAACCCCTGGGCTAGGAGACAGCTGCTGCTGCAGCCAGCAGAGCTCTCCTGGCTCCATGTATGGGGACCAGCCCCATGCTCCTTGCCATCCCCAGGCTAGCACTCAGGGGGAGCCTGGAGCTCCCCCTGGCTGCTGCAGGGGGCCAGAGCAAGGTTGGAGCAGCTCTGTATTGGGTGAACACATGTAGATGTGCTCCCTAGGGAGGGGTACTGCACAGTATTTTACTGTGCAGTAAGCCTTTATATTATTAATTGCATATGTAGACACACCACAGAAAATCAAAGGTCTGCCTGAGCTTAGATGAGTCACTGGGATAGCAAGATTAAAGCACCGCCATTTCTGTAGCTAATAGCACACAAGAGCACTGGCCACCTTTGTCTTCTTAGTTTGAATGACCAGGTACCTGTTTATAGCCAAGAAGGGGGCAGCCTTCAGTGCAAGTCCAGAACAAGGCCCAAACTCAGACCTCTAGATCCATAGCCAGACATTTGGGGAAGTAAAATTTAGGTAAGTGAGAGAACCACGCTGAGTAGGTATTCCTTCTATTTGTAACAAAATCAAAGCAATTTAACTGCTCTCACTGTATCTAATAGCAAAAATTTTCAAAGAGCTTTGCAAACACTAATTAGTTGATCCTCACAGTATCTCTATTAAATAGACAGGTAAGTATTATTATTCCCCATTTTACAAACAAGGAAAAAGAAACAGATGACCTCAAGTTTAAAAGTGCCCTTCCTTTAATAATGGGGAGATGGATACCTTTATCAAAAGACAGATAATTTTGCACCTGCAATGTTCTTCCTGCCACTAACAAAGGCAAAAATTAGAGGATTTAGCCATATAATCGTCACTTCAAATCAAATGCATAGCTATTTACTACTGCAGTTCATTGCAGGTTCCAAAATGGAACTGTAATTAATTGCAGGCGCAAAATCACACCTGCAAATATACACGATAAATTAAAGACCTTTTAAAGTTTAGCCCAGACAATAGGTGCCTCGCTCATGGCATGTATACAGAATAAATGGCAGAGGCAAGAGCAGAATTCAAGAGTTTTTTGGCACTTCAATCTCTGCTCAGTCAATTAGACTAAGATGCCTCTCAATGCCAGGATTATAGGCTGTGTACAATGAAGGGGATTAATTGTTTTAGATCTGACAGTTCAACCTAGAAAACTGAAATCATATGAAAGATGCAGTCTGACTAAAAATGAATAAACAAGACTGGCCCACAACCTTTGAACGGCAATTTAGTAACACATCAAATACCCGACTGGGTAACTGTACAGAAGAGGCTACATACACACACACAAAGAGAGAGCGTGAGAGAGAGAGAGATCTTGTCAAGCAGATGTCAGAAGAGTTGGTATGTTTTCATGAATGATCCAAAAGACAGAGGCATTTGTACCCTAGTTAAATTTGCAGAGGATACGAAATTGACAGGGACTGCCACACCATGAGAAAGCTCAGAAGAACAAATCTTCCTGTCAGATATATGTATGAACTCACACAAACTGTACTGGGGTTTCTGTGTGTACATCTATGGGCAAAATATGTTGATACAATAAGTTGATACTATTTCATTTAGGTAAATGTAAAACATAAAATAATACACCTGGGAGGAATACTATCTATTAGTATAATTAGTATTAGATATTAAGTAGTATCTAGAGAATACCTAGAGGAGTTACAGAATCTCCCTATTCCTGGAAACTTTCAAGAGCAGCTTAGGCAGACACGAGGCAGGGATGATTAGTCAGGGTTGATCATGCCTTGAGCAGGGGGCTGGACTTGACCTTATGAAGTCCCTTCCAGTCCTACTTTCCCACGATTCCTATGATTCTTATGAAAGATGCATAGGCCTAGCAGGATTAGATTTTTATTAGTAAAGGATAATAAACATTGATTTCACCTGGCAGCAGTCCAACAGTACTTATGTTTGTCATGGTGGGCGATTAAACTGCACTATAATAATAGTACACATTAATAAACTGTCTGCCCCCACACCCTTAATTCTGTGTAATCCTGAAAACTTTAATCAATAAAAATAAAAATAAATTCCTAGAATTAAACATCAATATTATCTATTGAAATTATTTAAAAAATAAAAATCAAATTCTGCCAAACCTAAAGATACAGGGCTCACTTGTGAGACAAGGACAGTAATTATGCCTCTTTACTGAGCTTTTGAATGGCCACAGTTGTCAGGACCAAGCAACTTAGGGTATTTCAACATAAAAGGCCAATGTTTTTTTCCCTTTAGTGGTAAATAGGTGCAAATAGCATGCTCATTTTAATAGTCTGGATGGAACCACTGAAAAGCCATATCCTCTGCCTACCAAAAGTCCCCTACAATTTTAATGTGAAAGCTTAATTGTGCATATCCTGCCATTTAGCTTGTGGTGTTAACCAGCTCTGTTACACATGTGCTGAACTCTACCACAGCCATAGCTGCAATTAACTGGTGGATGAGGGAACCTCTTACCCATCTCACTGAGACAACATTATGACACTTAATTAACAGATATGATGTGTTTTAATTTTCTTAGATGACAGGTGCCTCAGAAGTTCAAAGATTTTTTACTACTGATAATGATCTTGTTCTGAGCAGGAAGTTAGACAACATGGGTATGCTGCTTCGCAAAGGGCTGAATCTAGATTGATAGGTGTCTCTACTTAGGGGTTACAATGCCTAAAAACTAGATGTCTGGCCCTAGGAAGGTGATCCACATAGGCAGAATTAGACATCTGGGGTCCCTAATTATCAATGTGGGGATTTTAGACATCTTCTGATGAGTAATTTGGATTAGAGACATAGGCACTTCCAAGAGCCTGGGTAGTCCCCAGTAGTAGCTAACTGGAAACATTAAACACAGGGGTGTGTCTGGATTCCCACCTCTTTTCAGAACTTAAGTACCTAAACTCAGGCCACAAAACAGGCATGCCTGTTTACTTAGACTCCAGAGCGCTCAGACCCTGGTGGTGGCTGCAGCAAAAGTCAGAAACCCGAGTTCTAGGCTGTCGTCAGCCAAAAGGGATTCATAATCTACAGTTTTAGCTTTCCAAAACACTACTCTAGCCACCAGGCTGTAAAAGAGTCTCTCTATCCCTCTTGTTGAAGCTAGCCCACTGTGCAGTTAAGGGCCCAGAAAGCAAGCTAGAGGGAGTCTAACTTTGTAGCCTAATGGTGAAGGCACGCAAGTAAAAGTGGGAGACATAAGAGCATAAGAAGTGCCATACTTGGTTAGGCCAGTGGAAAGGAAACATCACACCATGGATGTAAGATTAGACTGGGGGCAGCCAGCCCATCTCTCACCCTGCTTCAACAACTGTGGCAACTATGTGGAAACAATACAGTGATATTTGATAAATGATAAATTGGAGGGTTGTCCAGTTAAGGTGCAGCTGGCCTGCCACTCTTAGTCATACCTCTCTGGGTAGATCAAGCTGAACACTTGCACTTGGGGTGCCTCTCCATCTCTCACATCTTCCTGGGCATGTTAACTCAATCTCCCTACTCCTCTACTAGCCATCTTACATCTAACATGCCAGCAGTTCAGGCCTGCAACAACCCTTCCTCCAATATGAGGACCTAAACTCAATCTTTGGCCCTTGTTCTCTGAGCAATTCTGAATAGGGTGCTTCACTCACACTTCCCCAACAGTTTTGTCTTCCTAATAGTCCCCACACAGCACAGAGAACCTGTCTTGTCCAGGCACTAAGAAATCAAGAAAGGTGTGAGGGCCCTGGTTCCCACAAATCCACCGAGTCCCAGTTCTGGCTGACTGCACTATTTAGCCCCATGAGCTATAATCTGCCAAAACTCACCAAAAATTCCTTCAGACACTTACATACTCTCATGCTCCCCAATGTATACATCTCCTGGGGTGCCTCCAGGACACAGACACTGTACCATCTTGCCTCTCTGGATATCTGCTCCCCTCTGCTGTCAGGCTTTCAACACTCAGCCCCATGGGCTCAGCAGTCTGCCCCATTGCTCTGCCTATCACCTGCAGTCTCTCCAGCCACCTGCTAGGAGCTGTCCAGCACCAGCACTGAATTATCCTTTCTGATCTGGGTTTAACTGAATGCTCTGTCCAGCTTCTTTCCTTATGCATCTTTGCAGTGTAGGTAGAACTCAAAGCATCTGGTTTCCTGCCCCTACATGGGCAGCCTCCATGGGCTACTCTCATCCATAATAATGGGGAAAAGGGAAGGCATTGCATGGTGCAAAATAGTAATTTCAAATACAGCTGTCCAGCAGCTGTAGGAAAATGTTGAGGACTTTATAATTTTAAATGGCGACTATTAAAGTCCTCGGTTGCTTTTAGGGGAAACTATGCAGATAAATAAGATCTCCCCACAGAAGCTAACAGACACAATTTGCATCTCCAGTTTTGAGATTTTAAATGAAGAATCTGCACCTCTCACCATCCTGGCGCTTGTACAGGTGTCATCCCACTTGTTTGCAGTTCACTTGGTACCAAATGTACAATCTGGTGCAGTGGTGTGGGTGTGTACACAAGCACAAAGTATTACTGAAAGATATCTGAGCAACGGGGGAGTTGCCACCTTGCTATTTGCATTAACTCCAACTTATAAAATGCAGAGATAAGTTTAGAACTGTAAACAAATTGCTGATGGGCTCACCTAACAGAGAGAGAGAGAGAAAGAGAGAGAGAAAGGGAGCACATACACAGAAATCAAAATGCAGCAGCAGCAAGGATTTAGCAGCTGTTCTGAAAAGAGCTCTGCATCCCTCTGCAGGGTGTGTGTGTGTGTGGGTGAAATTTCTGGAATCACAACATGTTGTAAGCAAATTAACCATAAAACATTCACAGATTTCCCTAGTCCTCCAATCACCAAAAAATGTCAAGTTCTGATCTATTTGGAGCATTCAGCTGTGAAAAAAAAGGCAGCAAGGGCCTGATGCTACAAGGTATTGAACAGCTCCAGAGAGCGATGCAGTGCACATCAGAGGATTGAACTCTAAATGTCTGGAAACATTAGCCAGCCCAAATACTGCTTTTGGCTACAATGCTGTAAAAATTGAGAATGGAATTTGTCCTATTTCAAACTAACTGAAATATAAGGAAAAAAAGCTGTACATAAGTAAATCTGCTTGAGCATGAAATTAACATCGAGAGTTTGTTAAATGTCATAAGTCTGTGCCAAAAAAAACACAGGAAGACAAAGGTAAAGGAAGGGAGGAATCTGGGTTACAGACAATCAGCCCAAGAAATATTTTTTGGTTCACTGACAACAAGTAAGTCCTCTAGCACGCTCATTATTCACGTTCCTACAATTCTATCTCTAACCTCCTGCTGTGTTCTATATAAAAAATAAGATGCATGCTAAAAACCTCCTCCTTTTAAGGTAAAGATTAACAATACAAATCTTCTTGAATGAAAATGGCTAACCTTACTTTCGCTCAGCACACCACAGGACTCCCTAGGAGCTACTTACTTCCCCATGATCCTCCAGGCAGATCTGAGCCACCCTATGTCTCCTGGTATACACAAGATCATGCTGCAGGTTTATTCCAGCTGATTCTAGTTCCATAGATATCATGTCAGCTGCACAGAAGCACCCCATATTTTTCCTCAAGTTTATCAGAAAAATTTGGCCAAAAAAAATTTTATTTTTTTTTTGGCCAAAAGAGGCTATTTCTTTAAAAGTCAAGAATACTGAGAAATCATGCATCTTTCACTGACAATTTCATTGACAAATATTTGGGCTGACTCAAAATAAACTTTGGGATTTTATTTAGCTTCTATTTTGTGATTTTCCATTTCAAGTTTTTCCTTTTAATTTTGAGTTGCCTTCTAGTTTGTCACAAGTTGCCATGTCCCAAGATAGCTACATAGTCTGCCCCCTTCCTGCCCTTTCTTTTAGGACACATGGAAAGTGGGGTAGAAAAGGGTCTATCTGTTTCGTTCTGAAAGTTCTACAGGAAAAGCATTACAAAATGAAACAGAATATTATGTTTTTACACCAAAGTTTATGTTGACATCATTAATGTGAAATGTTTCAGTTTGACATTTTCAAAATGAGACTTGCTTGGAGCTTCTCTATCTTGTATTTTCATCCCAATTCAGGATTAAATCAAATTCCAAACTTGGGAGTTTCATGGAGTTTCCATGTTACGCCAGCTTTAATTTTGATGATACTGAGCACATCTACACATGCAATTAATCTGAAGCAATAAACTCCAGAGCATCTTGAACTGTAGTAAATTACTCCCAGGCGCAGCATCTACACATGCACCTGAAAGAGCAGCAACTTGAGCCAACACGGAGCACACCCAGATTGGCAAGGGGCACAGGGAGTCAGCCTTGGCCTCCAAGTGGTGGTATCGAGGCTGTGGTGAGCAGCATTGGGGCATGCTAGGGCACAAGGATGTTGAAAGTGTGGAGCCATATGACTAGGCGGCAGGCAGGAGTCTGACCCCTGGCTGCCTAGGCTGACCAGAAGCAATTGATGCCAGCGGTCAGATCTACATGTGCATTTACTGCTAGTAGATTCCCCTGGTGTAAATTAGTTTACTATGGCCTAATACTGTCATATGTGTAGATCAGGGGTCATCAACTCCCGGCACGCGTGCCGAGCATGGCATGCAAGGCCATTTTGCTCAGCACACCACTGGCAGCCCGGGCTCTAAGCAGCTGCGGCCAGCTATGGAGCCCAGGCTTCTCAGCAGGAGGCTGAGAGGCTGCAAGCCCTGTTCCAAGCAGACCAGGCTCTGTGGGCCAGCTGCAGCCAGAAGGCTGCAAACGGATGCTCCGGGCTCTGGCATGTAAGCACTCTGACACCTTCCAGGGTAGAAACTGGTTTTTTCGGCACTCCAGCCAAAAAACGTTGCCTACCCCTGGTGTAGATGGTGATGCTTTACTCTGCAGCTAATTAATCTAGCCTGCAATAAAGAGCATGTGTAGATGTAGTCACCGTCTCCTTATCACAATGCCTGCAATTGAGATACTCATTAACTTCACTGGAATTGCGATTTTACCCAACTATTAAAAGGTACTTTACATTTTTGAAGATCTATATAGTAAATCAACTAGTTTATCTTGACAAAACACATGAGGTCTGCAAATATTACAGCCTCCATTTTACAAATAGGGAAACTGAAACATAATGGTTTATCAAGGTCAGATGGAAGCCCAGAATGACATGCAATGCCTGATATAATCCAAGCTTTACAAACATACTGCAGGCATACGGTTTTATATGGTATGAGAATATATAATGGTAGATAGTATAGTACTCTCTTCACTTTCATGACTGCGAATGACTGTGTTCCATCCACTGATAATCTGCATGATGACTAAGTGATAACATTCCCCCTCTGCAGTTCGGTGGGAAGATAATATTTTACTTATTTATTTATTTTTGCAGTGACAACAGATTTTACAGTGGGGAAATCTTATTTTATTTTCCACATGCTCTTTACCCTCTGTTAGAAGCAGCAGGGGACAAAGACAGGGATGACGGGAAGCGACTGTTGTAAAGTTACACCTTATAAATGGGTCTCAGAGTAAATGAAAGTAACAGACACCCTGATGGTCAACTTCAGTATTGGTACTCAGGTGCAATTCCTCTGCCCTCACCGCACTCGTGCCAAATTGCAGTTGGCCCCGAAGGATTGGGTGGAAGGGGTTGTAGCAGAAATACCAGTAGGAAGGTATACAACAAAAGTGAGCTTTTTTGTTGTGAACCTTCTAATACCCTCCCTAGGGCAACTACACACATGCAGAGAGGCTGCTCTGACACACTATAATTACAATATGTTGGAGCAGACTCGATTAATCGAGCCTGCTACAGTGTGGTATTTACTGTGCTCCAGCACACTGCAGCATCACATGTATCAGCACCCCCACACTGAAAAATGTCAGCGGGAGCACTTTAACTAAAGCTGGTTTGATGAGCTTTAGTTAAAGCATCCCTGCCACCATTTTTCAGCGCAGAGATGCTGATACACGTGACTTTAATTAGAGGAGCTCAGAGCCACTCTTATTAAAGCACACCCCTTCCCTGCCTCCTGGAGCACGTCTAAGAATGCTCTTAAATGTTACATTACTTGCTAAACCCCCTGGGCATTTAAATTACACTCAAGCTACCTTCTCAATTTATAACTTGCTCTGTCAGTTGTCATCACCTTTCATTAGAGTCACTTAGAAGCTCTGGAACTTCTTTAATTAGATTATTACAAAAATTGTTCAGAGGATCCTTCTGGATAGTACAGTTATTCACCCCACTTCACTTAGGAAGTTTACTGATGCTCCCCTATCTAATCAGGCAGCTGATATCTGGTGTTGAAAGCAAGCGTGCACACCCAGTCCCTGAGTTCTATGTCCCTAGATTGTTTAGCTTCAACAAAGTCAACATGATTTTATAAAATTAAGATTTTATTGAAATAGAAGATTTCCTGCAGAATCTAGAGATCTATAGAACTTAAATTGCCAGTACTGGCAGCTTGTAATCAGGAGGCTGGACAGATTTATAATATCCTAGAACACCATTAACCACCAAAGTGTATCAGGTAACCAGAAGGCACCTTAGGGAGATGCAACATTCTCCCAAGTGCCTTCAAAGTTTTCTTGTACATGTTCTAATTTAAAATGAGCCAACCCTATATGGAAAGGTGCACAGAGCTTCTTCCACCCTGGAAGACAGTAAGTCAAGATCAGAAGAGCGAAAGGGAAAGGGTGAAAACAATATTTTGCTTTCTACAAATAGTAGCCTTCCCCACAAAATGAAGAAAATGAAAATATAAATCTCAGCATAAACTTGTAAACTGAAAGCTGAGTATTGGCTCTTTCTTTCTCTAACCTTTTATTTACATATTTCTTTTTCCTTTTCTCGCTTTCCATCTCCCATTTTGATCACATCTTCCCTAGGCCTCCTTCCCTGTTTCTGCCCTGAATTCCCCATTTCCCTACTCTCTCCTTCACATGGCAGGTCGCCCTATCTTCTATACATGTGATGGACTTCTGCTCCAATGCACGTGTCGGAACAGACTCAGTTAACTGAGTCTGCTGCAAGTCTGCTGGAGCATGTTAATTAGTACATTCCAGCAGCATCTGCATCACATGTATTCAGCGTCCCCGTGTTTCAAAATGGTGGCAGGGATGCTTAAAGCACCCCCGCTGCCATTTTGTAGCGCTGGACACTAAATACATGTGACGCTGCGGGTGCTTCAATTAAAGCCACTCTCTCAGAGCCACTCTAATTAAAGCCCCCCCCGGAGTATGTGTATAGACACCCAAAGATCCTCTGGCACCCCTACTTCACTTAGATTCCTCACTTCCTCACGGGTGTCTTGATCCCTTCCAAGTCCCTCTTTCTGCTAAAAACCTCTGTTAGTCTCATTTGTCTCTTTTTTCAAAAACCATGCTAATAGCCTACTGTGCAGTGTTATTATTAGGCTAATGCACAGTACGCATCACTAAACCATGCACTGGTGCTGTTGTGCAGTAACTCTAGGTACTGCGCATTTAGTACAGGGGTAGGCAACATTTTTGGCCAGAGTGCCAAAAAACCTGTAATATCTACAGTGTAAGGTGCTGGAGTGCTGGCATGCCAGAAAAACAAAACCGAGGTGGGGGATCCATGGTAGGACACGTTGCATATTAATATAGTTAATAATCATAAATGTTGCTTTTTCCCAGTAAATACCAGGTTTTCTGAAACTTCTAAACCTGGTGACAATAAATAAAACTTCATATACTACCTCTGTTGTGTATTCTTTTTTTAAGCACATTGTGATGAGAGAGAGAGAAAAAGAGGAGAAAAAGAGGAGAGGGAGAAAGAGAGAGAGAGGAAGAGGGAAAGAAAGAAAAAAGGAGAGGTGAGAGAAAAAAAGGAGAGAGAAAGAGAGAGAACCAGACACACACACAAACACACACACAGAACAGACATGTGTGCAAGTGCACACACACACAATCAGACACACAGAACCAGACGAACACACACACATGCACAACCAGACACACACACACACACACACGAGGCTGGGCTGCTGGTGCTGGGCTGTAGGACAAAGACCAACCCAATGATGCCCCATGCCCACTGCAGCCCCTGTGCTTCCCCAGGGAGCTGACCCTGGGCTGCAGTGCAGCCTGCTGAGGCCCCAACCCAGAGCACCCATCAGCCATCTGCTTCCTCCCCAGGGGGTGGGGGAGGGATGCCACCCTGGGCCAGGCAGGGCCCCCTGACCTAGGGCTGCACCTGCACTGCAATAGGAAGAAGGCAGCACAACAGGGAGGGGAGGGGAGGGGAGACACCACAATCTCAGCCCCACTGCTCTCACCTTGGGCTCTTCTCAGCCAAGCAGCTCTGATGCAGCTGCAGCTGCAGCAGCCATGAGGAACTGAGGCGATGCTGCTGCTGCTCCCTGCCCCCCCCAGCCATGGCTTTACCTGGCAGGGTGGGGCTGGCAGCCAGTGTCCTCCTCCACACCTCGCCCTTTGCTCTCCCAAGCACAGGCACATCCTCCCGACAGCCTGCAGGAGGACACATTGGGGCAGGCCAGGCAGAGCTGCAGCAGCCACTGCTGAGCAGGGAGGAGGCGGCAGGGGAGGCCTGTCTTGCTGGCGGTGCTATAGCAAGAGCTGCAGAAGGGGCTTCTCCCCCTCCCCTAACAGCTCCTCCCGAGGGCTCTTCAGGCACTGTCTACCTCCTGAGTCTCTTGAAAAAGCCCGAAGCAGCAACTTATAAAAATTTTTTTTAAACAATTTCCTCAGCACACCTAGCATGCCAAGGAAAATATCTCCACATGCCACTAATTGGCACATGTGCCAGGGGTCGCCTATCCCTGAATTAGTACTTTATTAAGGAAGTACTAAACTAAATGCACAATATCTAAGGTGCATTAATAAAAGTGTAGATGCATCCAGTGACACCGCTTCAGAACTGCAAAAAGACCACTACTATTGGGATGCATAAGATTATATTAAAAATGTGTCCACATGACATGAGGAAACATTTTTCTGAGCCAAAAGCTCAGATATTAACATGAAAATGAATCAGAATACTACTTGGAATAGAACTGAATGTGTGACGAGTGGATAGAACAACATTCAAGCTATGAGATGGAACTTAGTGTCTTAAGTTCCTTTATTTATCACTTCAGAGGATGTCACAAGCTTACACATCAAAGATGGGAGATAAAATACTAAGAACCGGATACTGGAAGAGCAGTTATAGTAACCACCTTTTACCAAAGCAATGAAAAAAGTATTCTCTCTCACTCCTCTGCCACTTTTTTTTCTTTCAAGAAGGCAATGGTATCCTATATTTTCTCATGAACTCAAATAAATAAGGGGTCAGTTGGTCACATTTTAGAGCAACTGCATGAAAGACCCTTGGGTCAAACTTTAAACATAGCTGATATTGACTGATAGATACAGTGAATGTTCAGGTTCATCCTGCCTCACCTTTAAGTAGCTATCAGTTGCATGTATGCAGTACACCCAGTTCAAAATAGGGAGCATATGATAATAAGTCTTGTCTGAGTATATATATATAGATATATATAATGAGTATATGACATATAATGAGTATATGACCCATTGTGTTGTGTAGGATAGCAGTCTTGTGATGCTTTTGAAATTTCCTTCTAACAAGAGAGGCAAAATGAAAAACCTTTCCAATTGCCTGAACTTCAGTGAAAAAATCTGTTTGTAGTCCTGGAGTAATCCAACATCCAAATATGATCAAACTTGCCTTCAAAGTTTGTAAAAGTATCTTCAGAATCACATTAATAATTTTTTTCTTCTTAATGAAAGGATAATTTCAGGGCTGAAACTTATGCAGCTTTGTCTTGTAAAGATTGCAGCCAAAAATGTTACGAACAACAGCACCAATATGTACTTTCCCCATAAATCTTAATGGAGTGTTAACTGAAAAGTTTAATTATCAGGTGCAGTGATTCTCTGCACAGGAAGGGATGTAGAATCCAGCTGGCCAAGCAAGGCTTTGACTTTGTGCCATTGGAAATGTAGAATTCTTCTTTAATGTCTGTAGAGCAAGATTAGAATGGGAAACTCAGTGTAATATTCATGTACTGTGCAAGATACTCCTGGACTGTTGAACTGATCTCTGTGTTTGCTGCTGATAACTCAATGCCTTCCCAGACCTCAAAAACTAATGTTACTTCTAATTCATCTTGGTAACAACCTACTCCCCATCTAGATGCTCATGCTAATTTAATTTCTGTGAACAATAGTCAGTAGAGAATTATTAACTAGGAGAGTTTAGACTAAACATAAAGAAGATGAGTGTTCATTATCCAAAACTGTACTATTGATTGAATGAATAAAAATACTGCTGAAGAAGCTTCTAGACTGGAGGATAAATCAAGGCCATTAAGACATAAATTACATCTGTTTTCACTTGTAGGATGCATTTGTTACACAATTTTAGCATTTAATATTTATTTGTGATAACAAAAACTGTATATAGAGTTCCCATAATTACATATCCCTTTTGTGTAAACATAGCAACGTGAAGTAATTTTAAAATTATACCTTTTGTTGGTTGGTCTTAAGGTACTGCTACATGAGAGGACTGGCCTGTTATTTCACTCCCTCAAGAATCAGATGTCCCTACTAATTTGCATGGTCAATGACCTTGGATTTCTCCTCCTCATTTTCATGAAACTGAAAAAATAAAAGGAACTAATGTTAACATTTCAATTAGGTAATCTCTCAGTATCTTTGTCCATGAATTCATATATCTTTTTCATATTCATGTTACGTCCTTCTCTACATTTGCCAAATACATAAAAACTTGCAAAAAATCTGTCATCATTATTCAGCGCAATTGTTCTAAAATATACTGTTTAATATTAAAACATGGTAAAACTTAATTAAAAGGATACACTTACCAAGAGTTTTTGTTCAGGAGTGAAGGAATGTCCTTGACCACTGTTCTGGGGGTTTTAAATGGACCAAACCGACCAAAATGTCCAACATTTTGGACATCCAAGAACTTCGTATATAGTGGATGCTGGCAGTGAAGATTGGAAGATGATTCCATGTCTGGTTGCTGTATGAAGCTATCTTGGGAATGAAGAGATTTCTTTTGCCTTTTATCATCATCTTGTAAAAAGCTACTGATGCAATTATTGGCACAGTTTCCCTTTTAAGGTATTATGCTGTTAACACAGGAGTGAATTTTAGATGTGTTTTATCTTATTTACAGCCTTGTATCTTTTATGCTTACTTAAATCGTGATCTAACAGGTTTCCAGAACTGAAAGCCAACAGGAATAAATTACTTCTTACTTCACTGGGTATTCTGTTTTGCTTATTGTTATTCATTCCTTACAGCACAAACCTGCAAGTTGATCAGGTTCACATAAGCATCTAACATGAAGAGTCCTTTTAAAATCAGAGATGGTTAAAATAAGTATTTCCTATGTCCATGTTGGAAAGCTTTACCCAATTAAGCACATGAAAAAAAAATCTTTCCCCATGTAATTTCACAGCTCTGTGTTAATAAAGTCCACTTTGCAGAATGTCTGAAATGCACTTAGACTGTATGGGGGTGCACACACCAGAGAGAGAAAGCATTTGGATAAAGACATGCAGAAAAGATCCTTAACAGGACAGGTCTTTAATTAACTGGTCCTTTGTAAACTCTTTAAATAGAGAGTTCATAATATGAGCTAGAGATGTAGAATCAACTTGCTTTCCATGCTGACAGTCATAACATCATGTTACAACTGTGCTGAAAAATGTAATCAGTGTAAGAACTTGTTTCATTTGTAATATGAACCTTTCCCATAGTCCCAACTTACCTTGTCCCATTCAACTAGGTATTATATTCAGCCTGTCCAGCCATGTATTCTCCCACAACCATTCTAATGAGAACCCATGAAAACACACATATCTACATTC